>NC_061854.1:10635195-10645195 GCF_019202785.1 Penaeus chinensis
ATTTCATGGAATTTTATTTTATATTTCCACTGGGATCATATGTTAGTTTTTAATTCTAAGTATCATTTTAACTTTATCGATGTATCGATTCACTTCGCTTTCTGCACATTTTCTTTGTCTATAGTATTTTTCAGTTTACCTAGTTTCTCTATTCTATTGCATTTCTACTCCTGTCAAATGTCCTTTATAAGTTAGGTAGCGAGCACACGCACACGCACACGCACACACACACACACACACACACACACATATACATATACACACACACACACACACACACACACACACACACACACACACACACACACACACACACACACATACATACACATACACATACACGCACTCCAGATTATCGGGCATGAATTGTGTCCACCGTGAACCCCTTGAACGGCCAATTACCTGGTAACAGTACTTTTTTATTGCACTTATGATTTTAATGTCAGTGACGCCAAATAATTTGAACACGTCTGTCACAAAAGAAAACGGAGAGCCTCTCAAATGTGTTGTTGTCTGAAGAGTCTGAAGTTGGATGATAATGTGTCATCGGTTATGGAATGACACGACCTATGGTGTTCCGAACCAAGGGCACAGTATTACCATAGTGATGTGATGGCGGGCATATATGAACACAAGGGGAGGGTCGTTATTATGAACTTGTCAAACGGAACCAGCCTAATCCTACTTGCTCGATAATTTTGGACTTAGGGACAGAGCGAGCCTTATTCAACATCCTAGCAAAGAAAGCCTCATATCTGTCTTTCAGAATGTATAGAGAGTGAGGAGCTCATGAGGGAGATCATGTAGTCTGAAGGTAAAAACGTCGACATACCTCAGTCAAGGTGAAAGACCATGATAAATGGAGGGGAGAAACTCGGACTCAAGTACTCCATATGTAAGACTGCCAAACCGGAGAGAGAGGAGAGAGCCCATAGCAGTGCCGAATCTTTGAGAAGAGAATTTCAACTATGTCAGCTTTTTATTTTTTCCAGGGCATTCTCAGCCGGCCACGTTAACTACAGACCACCCAACCCTTTAACCTGACTTTACCTGCCCTCTGGTTACTTACTCCATGGGCTTCCCCTTACTCGCCTCTTCTTCAGAACTGATGAAATCTGTGGTCAACCCTTTTAACACCATTTTGAGCACAGTTTGTGCTCAAACAGATATTCATTTTTGTCAACCTTTGTGCTCAAACAGATATTCATTTTTGTCAACCTTTCAGACACGGTTTGCTAAAATAAATAAATAAGATAAAAACGCGCATTTTCCTTTCGTTTTAAAACAAATATATATTTTTTTTTTCTTTACCGGGGGTCTGGGGGTAGTGAAAAATCGCCCCTCTTCCCCTTAACTACGCCATTCACTACCAGATAAACGAATTATGAAAAGGGTGACAGGACACAGGGTGAGTACTTCTACTTTCATAATAACACCGAGCACTGGAACTTCCTAACAGAGACTACTTTCTCACTTGATCTCTTCCCGGTTATTGTTTTTTAGGAATAACCGTGTGACACGCTGAAGTCATTACACTGAATATCCAGCTGTTAGTCATCTTATCAAAGCTTTGTTAACCATTTGGGCAGGAAAAAATATATACAAAAGGGTCAAGGAAATTTTCATAAACATAGTACATGTCTGACAATTGT
Source organism: Penaeus chinensis (assembly GCF_019202785.1). Classification (NCBI taxonomy): domain Eukaryota; kingdom Metazoa; phylum Arthropoda; class Malacostraca; order Decapoda; family Penaeidae; genus Penaeus; species Penaeus chinensis. The sequence continues at coordinate 10,636,848 of NC_061854.1, forward strand.
GTGACCTTTGCGAATGCATTACCAATGGAATCTGGTGGGAGGTCCTAAACTGCTTCAGGAGTTTATGCAGATGTCTTTCTGAGAAACCGCCTGAAGAAGAGCTAACGAGAACTTAGAGAGGACACCGGTATTAGCACGATACAACATTTACAAGAATATATCATACCAACAAACATGCGCAGCTTCATAAAACAAACGCTTTAATCCTATCCCGCAGAGGCCAGGATATGATGCAAAACATAACGTTGCAGATATAAATTATTGTTTATAAATGTGATGCAATTAAAACACACGTGATATCCTGAGCTTGTTGTACAATATGCACTTTGCAAATATTTTCTTGACCGATGCGTCTATAACCGACAATCAGGATCTGGGTCACGGCGCCCCAATTCATCCTCCACTAGCCATCTACGACTGGGTAGTCCGTTTCGTCCTGGAACTGGTGGAGGCACCTCCTGACAAGCGTCGTATGGACGGCCATAATACTGTCAGGGCATCTCTTTGTTTTCTTCATTAGTAAACTATGTCAAGAGGGACTTTTGCTACAAGAGAGGTCACAGCCTCTCTCCCTGGATGACACCAGGGTGAAGCAATGTGGCTGTTCGTGAAATGCCCCCACAAGGCAAAGGGGTCTTATTGCGTCGAGGGTGTTGATCATCGGCATGGCTTCCCAGGATTGCGACTCTGCGAATCGTAGAAATGAGTCAGACCTATATCCCATGGCTAGAACACAGTACCTTATAAATGTGCCAGAATATGATGTGCTGGCTTTTATTTCCAACCAACTGGGGATGTATTTGTCACATGTAAGGTATTATTCACCTAACTGACTGGAAGCAATCTAATGGCGTTTGAGGCCATCCTATCGCCTACTTTGACGATGGTTATACTTGCAATTTCTCAATCGGGCAGGAACAGTAGGATGTCGGAGCCACGTAGTCGCCGTCGCAATCGCCTATATTGAGGCAGCTGTCGACGCTGTCGCAATTATTGTCGACAAGGAACCGCCATGCCTCCTCGTCCTCCGTATGCGCTGCAGGCTGCAGGGGGCTAGTGTCTCTCCGTTAACTCATTGTCGCCGGGGAAAATTAATAAAAAATAGGGAAAATGCTGTACTCATTGTTTATATTCTTGAGAAATGTCTGTACATAGATAGCTCTACTAGTGCTTAGCCACAAAGGAGTCAATTAGCAGATCTTGTGACCTTACCTGATTTCACCTTTCCTATGAATATCGATGGAGTTATTTTTATTATAAACATTATAATTACTACGTTATAAACTTTAGTAACAGCAAAATAAGATAACGTAAAATATTTTCGTAAATCAATGTAAAGGGTGAACGAGCGAGACAGGCAGTACTCGTAATTGCCTCATTGCTGAATTAGTACAACGAGCGAGACAGGCAGTACTCGTAATTGGCTCATTGCTGAATTAGTACAAGTGTAGCCAAGAGTGAAAACAATTAAACAAGTAAACTCACAGTGGGCATGGCATGTACGACATTATTGTACGTACATGCCATGCCCGTCGGCAATGGGTTAAATGTCGGAGTCTGGTCACATCCACTCACAGAGGTCGTCTTTGCGAGCTTCTAGACTGGATGACCGGTACTCGGAGGCTGTAAACAATATCCAGCAAGGACACCTTTGTCCCTAGCATATGCCTTTCAATAGTAAGGTCCTGCTTGAGCGGACAAGGATGTCCGCGCTGTTTTCGCTTCTGAAACTTCTGCGGGCGGAAGCAAGCACCTGCCTCGACGAGAGTCCCTGTATAAGTTTCGTCAGATAATGGGGAAAGAGAGATACGCAAACAGGTGAACAGCATAGCTCGTCACCATTCCGTCCTCGGCACCCAGGGAGACAGGAGTCTCTTGGGGGTCTTACATGTACGTTCGAGTCTCTTGGGGTTCTTACATGTACGTTCAATGATAAACCCACAAGGCAAGATCTTTTTCATTCACCTGCACTAAGACCACTCCCGCCACGTTGACATCTGGTGACAGTGGTCTTCCCTTCACATCTGGTGACATGCGATCTTCACAAGCTCTTTCTCGTTGATATCTGACGGCAGCGGATAACCAAACTTTAGAACTACGTCAAGATCTGTGCAATCAGTCTAACCCACGCCGGATTAGGAGCTCTTGTAGCTCCAAAATACGCTGCGGCGGAGGGCTCTCCGCCGCAGCCACCTATTGCTGGTTCTCGTAAGGGAGGTGGGAATAGGAAAACCTTTAATGCAGGATTAGTCTGCAGAGACCCTGTAAAGTCAGTACATAGTGGATGCTCATTGATCAGTCTTGGTACTAATGCACATATGAGCATTCTATACTAGAGAGGCAAAGGGGATTTTCATAAATAAAGGTACAGGTCTGACAGGGTTTGCCACATGTGTGACCTCCGTAAATGTAATTACCAATGTCTTAAGGACATATTGACAGCTGCAGCGGAGATCTACATAATTCATACAGGTATCTTTCTGATGAACCCATTATATATCAATTAGAGTAGTAGCAATGAATTCCGACATGTTTAATGCTGGTGACTTTCTGAGTACCCCATTTTATGGTCGCAGAGAGAACAGCAGCAGCAGTTGTAATAACAATAGCAGCAATTGAAATAAATTGGAGTAGCAATAGCAGCAGTTGCATAAATTATATGATGTTGATAATAAGAAATTTAATAAGAATTATTTTTAGTTGCACGAGAATAGCTACCAATTTTCTTGCGGAAGATGTATATATTTAAAATGCATAAAAAAAAGGCCCATGTGCATGACTCGCCCAAGAAACACGCAACATAGTTTCTGCCCCCCAAAAAAAGAAATCTTTCACTGCAATATAAATAAGCCCCCAAATAATAACAAACACAAACGATATAAAATAAAGAAATGAAACAAGTAATCAACATAAATACATAAAATGTGAAAAACTTGAATGAAATTAATGAACGCACCCATCGCCGCTGATGGACGTCGCCTGTTAAACGCGGCGACTGCAGTGGGCGAGTCAATAACAACTCGCGAATTTCTCAAGTTTAGCTCTCCTGCCCCAGCCTATATTGTGAGTTCAGGGTGCAATTATTTTATGTGGGACTCTATACGATAACATATGGACATCTTAGGGTTCCCAGACAAGATTGATTAATAAGTGTTGGATGTAATGAATTGTTTGTGAGTCGGGGAATTGATTATTGCTGTAAATAATAAATTAGAGAGGATGTGTCATTATGACATTGTCAGTCTCTTTTTACCTGTTGTCATTTATGATTGCAAAGAAATTCACAATGGTAGTGATAGTTTTAATTTACCTTTTAGTGTTAAGGCCAAATATGTAGGGTTAAATCCAGGGCCAAGGCCTGTAAAATTATGTTACACCACTTAAAGAATCCTGAGAAGCTGAAATTGTTTTTTTTAAGTAGCATTTTTGCACAAATTACATGTCAGTAAGAGTGGATTTTAGTTAACAAGTTTATGGTTCATGGTTATCTTCCAGACATTCTATGATCTTACAAACAATTATGCTAGTATGCTTCTTTAATTCTCCAGCTACGAAGCCTAAACTTTTGGCTACAATATTTGAGCTCAATGTAGGTTAGGTAATTGTTTAGAATACCTTCACCTAACTGATTGTGAAACTTTTGGTATGGAAGGATTCCTTTCGGTAACCAGAAGACAGATACATAATTATAATGCCATGGAACCCCCAAACACACATTCTTGGCCCTGATAGCAGGGAGGGCATGACAGGTACCAGGGAAACTTTGACGTGAAATATGAATAATAACCTGGCAATTATAATAATATATACAGAATAAGTCACTACATTGTCTATTGCAGCGGGCTGAGCCCCCTGAGACCACCCCTTATGGGACTACCGCCCCCCAACCCCTGACCTAGAAGACAATCCTCCACATATTCACAGCATTCAAATTCAAATACAAATTCAAAATACTTTATTCCATTAGTTATAATGGTTATTCTTATCACATAGAAAGGGATTTTACAGTACAATATATAAGATACACATAGAATTAATAATGACTACACATAAGTCATGCCTATTCTTATATTTTGAAACCTGATGTCACTGGTGATTTAAGAGATGTTCTTTTAAATTATTTTTGAATGATTTAGAGTTTCTGATATTTCTGATATTATTTGTTTTTTTTTTTTCAAATCATGGGTCCATGTGTTAGTGTCTGCTGTGCCCCTATATCTGTATGTGATCTGATGTGTAGAGAGTTTACCTGCAGCGAAAAGTGTATGTCCTGCATGCCTGAGCACTTGATGTTGAATCTGTTCTAGGCTCTATCCTAGGCTCTATCCTGCTGTATATTTGTAATGGATTCTTTGTTGTCCAGGGTGAGGGTAGGGGAGCAGCAGCCCCCCTGGGTGGTTGTAGGGAGTAGAACCCCCTACATTTGACTATATATTGAAAGATTCTCTGCATCATATTTGTAATTTACCCCATAATATCCCTGGTACCATTCATATTCTCCGCTGTTATTGAGGCCAAGATTGTGAATATTGGGGTTTACTGTGGCATTTCTATACATTTGGGTAGTAGAGAGTGATAAGAAATCATCAGTACCATTATCATTGTGATTTGTCAAGGGAAAGGTATTCTGAATATTTGCGCTACACTGATAGAGGATGATAGTTTAGATTCTGAACTATTCACAATTACCAATATTGTCTTTTGGTAATGCAATGTTAGTATCAGTGATATACCTTAGTTTTGACTTAACACAGCTGTATGGTAAAAGGTAAACAGTTGATACACAGGTAGATAGAGCTATAAAATAGAAAACACTTTTCATCCGTGGCATTTCCTTTGCAAGTTGGCAGTAAAAAAAAGGTGTCTTATGAAATTGGGTTTGCATCCCACCATCTCCATTTTATACAAAAGTTCATTATTATTATGTGTGGAAAGAAGCCGGTCTTTAACCTACAAATCAGCTGCTAGGCAGACAGAAGTATCTATAGAGAAATATCCTGTGGCATGTTTGCACAAACTGCTAGATTTGATTTCTTTTGTTGTTTTTTTCCTTGGTTTCTTTATTTTTTTTCTTTCTTTAAGAAATGGAACATATACTGGTACATATATTGTAGGATTAAGCGGCATAGATTATGTGCTTATTTGTATAACATCATTGTCACTCAAATTATTAGTAAAGCTTTGGTACATATCAGATGGTTCGTACAATGGTTGCACATAAATTTAGGATGCACATGATATCAAAGCAAATATTTGTTGTATACTAAATGTAAATATTCCCTTGATAAAAGTTTTGCTAAAGGTACTTTATACATCTTGCAGCTAGGTAAATCAATCATGCAGTTTTAAAAATAAAAGTATTAGTGACCGCCGTCTCTGCCCTATTTTACACGTACACTCAATCAGTCATGCTTGCATCATAGGCAAGTAATGTCAGTCCATGGTAGAAAAGGCTAGATTGGGGATATCGTATGATGAGGGTATATCTTAGCTGAAGTAGGGAGGTGTTGAAACACTCGGTCAAGTGAAATGCTCCATGGTGGGAGATAAGAGTGATATTGAAAAAGGTTAAGGATGGTGTTAGAGTGTGTAAGACTTCAAAACATACTCTTGTACTCTTATTTGAAGTCAGGCCTTTCATCAAAGTGAGTAGCTGCAAAAGGTCTTCACATTGCCTTTGATGCCGGCATGTGTATGTGAGTGCTTGTATTAGAATATATGGAAAATATGTCAAAATGGTGCTGGAGAGGAGACCAACATTATTTTTCTTCATAAGATTATAGAACTTCATAAGAAACAGGGTGACTAACCACTCACTCTTATCTCCCAAGCTTGCTGATAGATGTATGAAATACCTTCTCTGAAAATGTGGTCATAGGAATATTAGTAGCTGAAAAAAAGAAAAAGTCGTTTTAATATCACGTGCATTACAACTGCATGTACAGCCACTGTTTTTATATATTTTTTTTATAATATCACACATTATTTTTTCTTAATTCATATATGTGTTTGCAAAAGGCAGATGTGTTTATGATTTTACTCTCAGTAACCTCAATTATAGTGCATATATCCAGTCACTGTTTTTATATTCTATTTTATATCAAACAATCTTTTTTCTTCATTTATATATTAATTTGCAAAAGGCTGATGTGTTTATGACTTTGTCCTCTGTAACTTCAATTATAGTACATGTATAATTTTACGATTTCCAAGGATAATTTTAATGATTGCTATGTATTATGTTGGTTTTGTAACACCACTCTACTTGAACTATGGCCCATAGGAGCAGATGTAAACAGAACCACAGTATCTGCATAGACTAAGTTTTTATATTAAACACAACAGTCTTGTAAGCTCCCTTATCTTATGAATCTGACTGAATTTGTTTTAGTTTTTCATGAGATATTGTTTTTTTTTGTTTATCTCATTGATGTTTAGAGTATTTTCCTAATATTTTAACTAGCATATTTTAGCTTATTTCTTATTGATAACTTGATAAGAGACCAAAGTGCCCTAAGGATCCCTGTTCACTGTGCTTTTGCAGTAGTGGCTGCTGCTTCAGAAGATTTCCACAAGAGGGCTTGTGGAGAGGTTACAAGTCCCTCTATGGCAGAGGTGTTGGGGCCACACCCCCATCATCTCTCTGCTAGGGCATCACCACAGGCCAAGGCAAAAGTGATATGGTATGAAGGCCATATATACCCAAATAGATAACATAAGCTTGTTTACAGTAGTTTTTTAAGCCTTCTTAGACATCTCTTCCTTATTTGATTATTAATATTGCATGATATTAAATTGAAGTTCTGTTTATTATTGACATAGTAGGGAGAAAGAAATAGGATTTATTAGATAATACATGGAAGAAGAAGATATTATACCTTTTACATGGAGATGCATGGTTTGTGTTAAGTCTGGATGATACTAATATAGTCTCTTGACCAAAATAAAGTAGTATTGTTGTTCTATATGAACCAATTTTGTTGCATTTTTAATGACCTGTATAATTGAGGACTACATTATGATAGGACTTATTTATCTCAAGCAAGTCATATACAATATAATTCATATCGTATTTAAATGAATATGTGTATTGAAATGAGAAGGGCTTAGATAAATGCTTGACTTCATTCTTAGAATATTAAAAACCTACTTTGTGCAATTTGAAAGGTTTTTGTTAGCTCTTATGTTACAGGTTTATGACCTTTGATTCAAATGAAGATGTTTGTTTCCTATATCTAGGAGACTAGCAGACAATTTCCTGCATTGAAAAGAAAGGAGAAAATTGATAGACCATGGTTTTACTGTTAGATGGGTCTTCTGATTTCAGACAGATTTCTTGTATGAATAGTATATTTTTTTTTATATAATTTTTATGTAGCAGAGAACCACGATTATGTCTAGGATCTCAAATAAATGTTTAAATTTATTTTTTCTGTAATCAATATGAAGTAAATTATACTGATTACAGCAAGCTGAAACTTTTGACTGCTTTAAGATAGTATTTTAGGTGAAGGGTAATATGTTAGCTACCTTTACTATTGCATATTAGGAAAGATGTTTTCTCTCTTTAAAAAATCTATAAAGCAAAAGTACTTAAAAGATTGTGTTGCTAGAGCAGCAGTTTTGAAACTAATGTTTTTTGTAGAATGTTCCAAATATTTGGAAACAGGTGCTCTGTGATAGTTTTTGTTTGTATTAAGTGAGATGAAATTTGACTTATTTCTTTTCAGTGCTTTGTATTTAAAGTTGCAACATGAATTGCTGGAATCTTGTTAAAGGAGAAGCTAAAATATTTTGCTTTGGGGATGTTTATTTTATTTGGTACATGAGAATGAACAAAAGGTGAAAGTTACCTTTGAGAGGTTAAGGAGGTTAACAGAGAAGCTGCTTGTTGTTCAAAGATGTAAGAGTTTTGCATGGTGTAATATGTGAAGTTGTATAGAAAATTGTTTGATTTAATGGGAAGTAGGTGCCTTTGCCTAATAGAAAATGTGAAATAAAATATTTTTTCAGATAAGATATTGGAATGCTTAATTGTTTTTTCATCATATTGTCCTATGTGCTAAGCTATAGAGCATCTGGAATTATTAAATCTAGCATGTTGTTGTTGTTTTGTAATTGAAGCTTATAGTGGCTAGGAGATTTAGCTTTTTGTTTGTGAATTTTGTATCCATCATCAGAAGAACTGATCTCATATGTTCTTGTATAAAATTATGCAGAATCTGATGTGATCAGTAAGATTCATACAGAGACTCTAGTCAGAAATTCTAGCAGAAGTGGAATCTTGTGTTCTCTTTTTGGGTAAACGTAGAAACTTCACCCCTTTTCAATTATCAGTGTGTATTGAG
>NC_061854.1:10652695-10670195 GCF_019202785.1 Penaeus chinensis
TTATTATTATTATTATTATTGTCATTGTCATTGCCATTGCCATTGCCAATGCCATTGTCATTATTATTATTTTAATAATAATAATAATTATTATTGTTATTATTATTATTATTATTATTATTATTATTATTATTATTGTCATTGTCATTGTCATTGTCATTGTCATTGTCATTGTCAATGTCATTGTCAATGTCATTGTTATTGTTATTGTTATTATTATCATTATTATTAGTATTAGTTGTATGATGATGATGATGATGATGATGATGATAATTATTATTATTATTACTATTGTTATTGTTATTGTTATTGTTATTATTGTTATTATTATTATCATTATTGTTATTATTATCATTATTGTTATTATTATTATTATTGTTATTATTATTATTATTATTATTATTATTATTATTATTGTTATTGTTATTGTTATTATTGTTTTTGTTATTGTTGTTATTATTTTTTTATTGTTATTGTTATTGTTATTATTATTATTATTATTATTATTATTATTATTATTATTATTATTAATTATTATTATTATTATTATTTTTGTTATTCTTATTGTTATTTTTATTATTTTATTGTTATTGTTATTATTATTATTATTATTATTATTATTATTATTATGATCAATATTGTTATTGGTATTATTATTAATGTTATTATTATTGTATTGTTATCATTATTATTATTGTTATCATTATTGTGTATTCAAATTTACACACAATTTTTTCTCCTCTAGAATTTGACATTGGGGAGAACCAGGCAGCAATTGTCATGGCTCAGCAAGATGTCAAGCCTCATGTCGTTCGTGATATTGAGGTGAAGTGGAATGATGCGGCCCAAGCAAAATTGGTAAGGAGTTGCTGGGATCGGGAATTGTATGTGAGATTTCTCTGGGTTTTCGTTGGCTGAAGTTAATGTAATGTTTTAGTCTATTTTGGTCTGTTTTCCCAGCCGGGTTCACACTTAAATGCGGAACTTGAACCTTGTTTGGAGATATTTATATTTGTCTTTTTCACATTTGGTTGAAAGTGTAGTTAATATGTTTATTAAAGGATTTGAAGGAATGTAGTATATACTTTGAGTTGCGTCATATTACTGTAAATCTTTTTTGTGTAATATTTGCTTTTGCTTTAGTAGTATATGTAGCTCTACTTTCCTAATATGTGGTGATATTTGCTATTTTCTTGTAGAGGCTTCTATATGCCTTGATCTTTCAAAATAATTGTAACAAAATATCTAATGGCATTGGAAATTTCTCTGCTGGAAGGAAATTTGATGATGATATAGTGTGTTCAGACTCTTATGAGAGACTGATGTGTGAAAATTCAAGAATGAATGCATTATATTCTAATAAAGACACTATTAATTTCATCACCATTTGTTAAAATAGGAAGATTTAGATTTTGAGAAATGTTTAGAAATACTTATAGAAAACATGATGTGTTGATGTAGAACTGACTAAATTATCAGGCCTGAGGTCTAAACTACACTCCTTTTGTGCTGAAATACAGAAAAAGGTTAATGCTACCAAAAATTATTTGCCACCTATTTGATGAATTTCTCCAAGAATCCTAGTAAATTATGATCAGATTTATGTAATATCAAAAGACAGCACATTATAGAGGTTCAAATACTGTTTTTTGTATGGAGAAACATACTGCTTACAGAAAGGCCAAAGAGGAAGCCAAGTTTTCCGTATCAGGTCTGTAAATACTGTATTCTTGCTTTCCCTGTCCCCTTTGTACAGCTTGCCTCTGTAGATATTCCTGTGGTAGAAGTGTGGGGGAAAGCTGCAATAGGATCCTACTTATGGCAACATATCCTGGAAGGAGAAGAAAGTTTAGATGAAACAATGCCTGGTGCTACTGTTGGGGAGTTGAGAATGCCTGCATTTGTGCTCAGATATAGATCAGGTAAAATACTTAATTTTAAAAATGTATGATTTGTATCACCAGTGTTATTAATTTTTGATAATTTTTAGATACAGTATGTGTTATGCAAATTAGTATACTTGATATATCACTTTCTGCTATTTAGAATGTACAGAATATTAGGTTGTAGTGGATATACTCATTTGAGTATTTATATATATTGTTGTTCATGGAAATATATTGTATTTATTTATGTCAACTCTTCCCACAAGGTCCTGGTGTCATCCCAGAAACTGTACCACGTGATGTAAAATACCTTGTTCTGGTTGTAAATGGTCGAACTCCAGAGAAGATAAAGGATGCAAAACAGTGGCTTAATGATTTGAAGATGTGGGACATGCCTCCTGAAATTATGTTAATTATGCTGGGAAATGAGGTAAAGTATTACAAATAAGAAAGGATATATTAGAGAGGGTGGGAGAGAAGGACAATGAATATGGTAGAAATTAGAGTTAGTGTGTGAGTTAGTGCGTGAGTGAGTGAGTGAGTGAGTGAGTGAGTGAGAAAGAGATAGATAGTGAGAAAATGATAGGGAAAGGAGGAAAAGAGCAAGTACAATTGCAGATTAACTATATAGTAAAAACTGGCTTTGGTAAAGTCATATTAATTGAATAGAGGATTTTGCATTCTCTGTATCTATCAGGGGACCTTAAATTATGAGATTTGAATTTTTCTTATGCCATTTTATTCCCTCTCTCCCTGAACAGAAGTGTGACAATGAATGGGTGCTCAACTATGTGTCACCAAAGGGTCCAGTTGTAACTGTTCTGCTGACCTATGATGACCCAAGAGTAGATCAGAAGACATTTTACCAGTGGCCTCTTGGTGTTGCAACGTAAGTATCTCTTTTGGTGAACTTACTATCTTATGAATATCTGGATAGCTGGCAGAAATAATTGTTTTTGCATTATATTGATTTAAGTTTATGTAAATTGTTTTTGTAGAGAAATGAAATAAGATTTTGATTGATTCAGGTAGAGTAATGAAACCAATTCTTTACTTTTATTGTTAAAAGGACTTACATTTTGTATTAACTTTTGGTGGAAGATTTGATTTTTTAAAAGGTATATATAGGCATTTACAATCATGCTTTCCAGATACAGACAGTTTCCTGTCATAGAAGAAGAACAGGTATCTCCAGAGGCTCCTAGAAAGTATGTGTGTAACCTGAGGGTAACGCTTCATCCTAACTCCTCTAGAATAGCCCTTCATAAGTTCCTGAAAAATGATGCCTACGCTTCCAACAACTGTTTCATATCAGTCAGAGAAAAGTAGGTTGACACTGAATCTGTGTTATTATGCAATCAGTCTATATTGTTGTATTACTTACAGTACTATGTGCATCTCCTAGGAAGCTTAACATTAGTGTGAAAGATTTGTTTTTAAGTAAGAAGAAATTTGGAAAATAAAGTTTCTTTCCTTATACAGTGCCTGCAAAAAAAAGTTTACATTGATATTTGGAGAAGAATGAAATGTAAAGTTTGTTTGACTAATAATGTAGGTTTTTAGTTCTTGAGCATGTTCCTTTCTGCCATTTTGTCATGGATTCAGTAAGACTGACAAAATAGAAGACATCCATATGAACTACTAGATTCTTTAGTGTCTCCAACAGATGTTTGATGTTGCTAGGTTTGACCTTTTGTACTTTGTTCTTCATGCCAATCCAAGAGTTTTATATAGGGTTCAGATGAGGTTAGTTACCTGGCCACTCTAATACATTAATGCCACTGCCATGTAGAAACTTTTAGATTGACTGACTGGTGGCAAGTGGTGTTATTGTGCATAAAATAATGATATTCAAGAATTCCCCAAAGTACTGACAAATGTTTCCTTAATAAGTTAATGTCATCACTTTCACTTGCTGTAACATTCTTTAGAAGAAAATATAGACCTCTCCTACCCTTATTCCCAGTGAAAGAATCCCAAACCAATATACTGTCTGCATGTCTTGACTGTGTATTTTGGATTGCAGCGTGAACTTGAGTAGGGGTTGACACACAAACTTTACTGCTCCCCTCACCAGTTTCTTCCAACTGGATAGTATTTAGCACTGATACATCAAGCAATTTTTTTTTTTCTTTTTCTTTTCTTTTTTACATAGTTTTAGTGAGCAGACACTTCATAAGTATGTTCCCAATAGGCAAACTGAGGTCTTTCTAAAGGCAATGCTGGATGGTCCTTATTGATGTGTTTTGGAGGAGTTCTGGATGCTTGTTCTTGATGCTTTAAAAGTAAGCTTGAGCATCGTGTCTGTCCTTGGCAAAGTCTTCCTTCTCAGATTATAAATTGCCTGTCTTGATATGTTCATATCTGCAGATTCATGCATTAGAGACAATTGCTGTTCTAATAATGTGAAACAATGTGTTTTCTCGTGTAATAGTAGTTTGCTTTTATCCATTCTGTTAGGGTGAACTGGAATTACAAGTTGTCAAACTTGGCATACTATTGAGGAAATTCTGAACAGAAGATGTTTAATCATTCCTCTATCTAGACAATTGCTCTCTGGCATAAAACAAACTTTTCCCAAGAAGCCAGGATCACGGTATGGCCATGCATGCAACACAAAACTCTGTTCATATTAGTTCATATTATTATTATTTATATATCTAAGTAACTTTGGCATATCATCCTCCTTTTGAATAGATATAACTGTAAAGTATTTTTGGTGTAAATATTTATTTTCACTGCTTTTATACCATAATTAAACATATATATATATATATATATTTATATATATGTATAAAATAAATATATATATATATATAAAATAAATATATATATATATAAAATAAATATATATATATATAATAAATTATATATATATATATATATATATATATATATATATATAAAATAAATATATATATATATATATATATATATATATATATATATAATAAATATATATATATATATATAAAATAAATATATATATATATATAAAATAAATATATAAAATAAATATATATATATATAAATAAATATATATATATATAAAATAAATATATATATATATATATATATATATATATATATATATATATATATATATATATATATATATATAATAAATATATGTATATATATAATAAATATATGTATATATATAATAAATATATGTATATATATAATAAATATATATATATATATATATATATATATATATATATATAATAAATATATATATATATATAATAAATATATATATATAATAATAAATATATATATATATAATAATAAATATATATATATATATATATATATATATATATATATATATATATATATATATATATATAAAATAAATATATATATATATATATATAAATAAATATATATATATATATATATATATATATATATATATATATATATATATATATAAATAATTATATATGATACTCGGTATTTTAACCTACTGGCTGTGGATACCATAGATACATACCATGTTCGCTGTAATTTCAGTTATTTACTATTTTTACTCAGAGATAGCCCTACTAGTGCGTAATCACCAAGGAGTGTTATTAGTCCTACCTATCTCACTTGTTTCTGAAATATTCTTTTTGATTATTTTGACACTTTTGTTGTTATTAGTATTATAATAACATTATAATAATCATAATGTCAGTAGTAACAGTAACTGTATTGTTATTAATAGCAGTATATTAATAATACTATTTTCCTGCAAATTCAAGGAGTGGGGAAATCAGTACAGTTACAAGGGTATACTAATTGACTCTTTAGTGGCCGTGCAACAAAATTCACAGAAAAATAAAGTGGACAGTACATAAACCTGTAGGCAGTGGGTTAAAAAACTGTTGAGTATTCTTTGTGTTTTGTATTTATTAAGTAACTACCATGTTATTATAAAGGATAAGGTTTGTTCAGAATTTCCTGAGGTTTTCATATTTTCTTTTATAGGCAGGTCAAATTGCAGATTGTTTGTTTTTTTAAGAATTGTTTGACATACCAGCATTAGATATATATTTTCACGTCTAAATTCTAGCACTTCAAGCATGAAGGACCAAATTTACTTATGGTAAAGCTTAAAAAGTTAGGGTTATTTGTGGATGAGGCCAGGGAGAGGGGCAAGCTAGGCTGAGCAGCTGTGGTCTTTGGGGGTTAAAGGAGTTTCTATGGCCTCTATAATCTCGGGAGTTTTGTGGCATGAGATAATGAATTTGTGTGGTGTAAAAGAATGTGTGTTTATATGATTTCTAACTTTTCAGATGGCTGCCAAATGAAACACCTGAATCAATGAATGAGTATGTTTGGTCTCTGTTGCAGTCGGATCTGACACTTTCTCCTGCTGGGATGAACACAGAAACATATAGGTATATTTTTAAAAGATGATAATGAAATGCAGCACAGCAAATATGCATAAAATACAGCAGAGTTAGTGTGTATTTAGGATGAGTTCATGATTTTCAGACAAACATACCCTTTCATATTTGCTTTATGACTGAAAAATTAATAATGACAAGTATTTTTAAACTTTCCATAGAGTATATGAATCAATGTCAGCTGGAAGTACACCTGTAATAGAAGATGTAGCAACCCCAGGTCATTGTGACACATCCCCATGGAGGTTGTTAAAGAAACACGGACCTCCAGCAATCTTCGTCAAGTCATGGGAACAGTTACCTAAAATTCTCGCTAAGGAACGCAGGTTAGTTAGCTCCCCTGAAAACCAGGCTTTTAGCTTTGATCTGAAGGGCAGCAGCTGTTATTTACATTTAATCATAGTATTTCATATTATGATACAAATACTTCTCTCATCTCCTGCGGTTTTTCTTTGTCTTTCTTTCTGTTGCTAGTCCTCTTCCTCTTCCCTTCTCATTCTTAGACAATTCTTTTGGTCACACTCAGTCTGTAGACGAATGCTTCATTTACAGATTCAGCAAGCAGTACAAGGCTCTTCGTAGATTACGTGTGTTCCAGTGGTATGAATGGTTCAAGCTGAAAATGAGGGACAGGTTCATCTCCATTATATCATCTAATCTATTACATGGCTGAAGGAACAACAAACTTTTGGTTTGTACCTTGGATTCTCTCTCTCTACCTTCTGTTAATTGGTAGAGAGATTTTTACCTAGTCTGTAAATGCTTTTATGTGACATTGAAGTCTTTTAATGGTTTCTTGTGTCAAGAAACAACAGTAATGAATTATGTAAAAATAATAGAATGTGTTGGGGAAATTTAAGAATGCAGGTACTGCTGGTGCCATACAGGTTATGTCCAAAGTAATTATGCTGTATCTCTTTCTTTTTGCGTTGTCACCTTTATTTGGAAAGTAACTTGGCCTAGGCACTGGACATACCACAGGCACATGCACACACAGACATATGCAAATACAGTCATATATGCACAGACATTCACACATAGACATACACACTTAGACATAACATGCACACATGAGATTTAGACATGACATACAGACATGTCATCTGTACAGTAGGTAGTTATGACATGCAGACATGACACACAAACATGACAGACGGACATGACACAAAAACATGACAGACCGGCATGACACACAAACATAACAGGTGGACATAACACATACACAGACAAACAGATTCATATAGGCACAGACACAGTCAGTCAGCTTGCAGCCAAAAGGAATACTGAAAGATTATATAGAAATAGTTAATACAAATATAGATGGTTTATGCTTGAAGCTACTAAAGCTAGATGCAGTTATTGAAATTAATAAACCAGATGTAACTTGCATCACTGAATCCAACCTGGATCCCTCCTTAGATGATGTAACATTAGGACCCAGAGATTATAATATTTGGAGAAAAGATAGGCAAATGGAAATTGAAGGGGGGTAGCAATATTAATAGGGAAAGGAACTATTAGAAAGGAGTTCAAGACCCCATTGTAGAACTAAAGGCAATTGAGGTAGAAACAATTGGAGTAAGCATAGCAATAACCACAGCGAACATGCCACCTCATACATTGGTATGGTCACAAGAAAATTACCAAAAAGTAATTCAAGAAATATTAAAGAGCCTAGAAGAAGTGCTACAACTTTTGGAAACTGATGCAAGAGAGACTTATAGCGGGAATTTAATATCAAATTTGACAGAAAGTTTCGATCCCAGAGCTCGGCCAGATTCATGGAATGCAAAATTACAAAGTCATAAATGAATTTTGCCTTTTCCAAAATGTAACAGATCATACTGGGGAAGAGGGCAAGACTGACTGTCTATACCTGACCTAATATTCACAAAGCATAAAGATGACATTATGGATATGGAGTACTGCCTTTCTCTAAGAAAAAGTGACCATGTAATAATTAAACTAAAATTATGTATGTTACAGGAAAAACTCATTGTAAGTAAGGAAAGAAGAGGAAAGTACAACTACAAGAGGTAATTATAGAAGCCTTAAAGATTTCTTTGATGGCAAAAACTGGGAAACATTCCTAGACTAAGAGAACTTTGATATACCATATTCAAAATTATATTGTAAAAAAAAGGGCTAGAAAAAAGAAAAGGCCAGAAGTGGTTCAATGATAAATGCAAGGAAATTAGAGTAAACTCCTCTGAAAAAGGTTCAGAAGACATAGTTCTCAGGCAATGTATGAAAGGCATAAAATAAGAAGAAATGAGAAATCCAAAATTAGACTTTGAACAGGATTTAATAAAAAAATGTACAAATCAACCAAAGCTCTTCTTTAACTATATAAGAGATCAAATAAGCAGCAATAACATCGTTTATACTAAGGAGGAGGAAATGTGTGAACTACTTAATGAGAAATTTCAGTCAGTATGGAAAGCTGTTAGAAAGGATAATTAGGAAATAGTGGGTTGAAGTACTTGAAAAACATGATATATCAAATAAACAATGTGGTTTTAGGGAAGAAGGTCATGCATGACAAATCTCCTCGGTGTCTGTGACAGAATTTCTGAATAATAAAGGAATGAGATAGCTGGGTGGATTGTGTATATTTATATTTTAAAAAGGCTTATGATAAGGTGTCTTATAGAAGACTATTATGGAAATTAGAACATCTAGTTGGAGTGAAAGGCATACTCCTTGAATGAATGAAAGACTTCCTTCATAAAAGACAGATGACCTGTAATTAGAGGGAAGCACTCTTACAAAGCAATGAGTAACTAATGGAGTACCTCCAGGATTGGTCTTGGTGCCAATTATCTTTACTATTTTCATCAATGATGTGGGATTAAACGGGAGCCCAGTAGTTATCTGAATATGTTTGCAGATGACGCAAAATTACAAAAGAGGTTAGTAGACGATGTCTCATGCCAGTGCCTCCTAAGTTGCATTATAGTAGATGGGGTATTCATCTACCACTTGCACTGGTGTCTTTATCTCTTTGGGGATTGTTTGTTGTGGGTGTTCCCACTGGTATGGCTGTGTGCTGTAGTTGAAGTGGAGATCAACGGGGGAGCTGGTAGGCTCTCCAGTTGGCTAAGGACTGGGCAATCCTGAGTTGCTGTAGCTGTCATGGTCTGCTGGAGGATTGGGGAGTGCTGATCTCAGTTCTGGATTCTGCGGCTCAAATACATGTGTGCTGTGTAAACTGGCAGGGAACGAGGAGAGCCTGTGGTCCAGTGAGAAAAGACAAGGCTGTGGACCTGATGTGACCCAACCTGGCAAATATGCTGAGCTTCAGGTTACAGGTTGTACTGCTACACCATCGAGAGCATTTTCATATGGAGTTGTACTTGGAAAATGGAATTCATTGCCAATAAAGGCCATGTAGTCAGGTTCGGAGAAAGTAAAAATTGTCCAGTATACCAATATAAATTAGGAGACGGTATTAAACCCAGCAGATAGGGAATAATCATTGTTATACAATAATTTAAATATAGCAGATGGGACCATCCGAGCATAGCTCTTCTGTATTGAAACAAGTAGGAAAGAACAACTATGTAACAGAACACACACTCACTCACTCACTCATTCACACTCCACTGCGGTTCATGTGTCCAGTCAATGGCCTGCTAGTTGGTAAAAATAAGAGTCGATGACAAAATGCAACAAATTTCATTCATCCCAAATTAATGTGCTTGCTGGACACATTTTAAGAGTTCAGCATAAATACCTAACAGCTTATGAGTAGTTTTAAATGGTAGGAAGACTGTAATGTAACATGGAATTTGTGCTATTTGCACTGCCAGATTTACAGCTGAATCATGAAGGGCTTCGCGTATTTGAGACTTTTGAGGCATTGATTCGCTATTAGTTACAACTATAAAAAGGACAGGATTTATATAATGTTATTGCTGTTTCAGCATCTTTTTATAGGTGAAGTAACCACTGACACATTAACTATCTTGAGTGTGAAGTATTTCAAGTATATTCCTTTGTTGTATATATCTAATGTCCCCAAAACTTCTAAGCAATAACTGGTGTGTGGAAGCCTTCATATTTAAGAATTTGCTAATTAGCAATTCAACTCAAAGTAGTAATGAGATTCCCAGTTGCATATAAATGTGATGCTAAGAGGGAAAGTTGATTGTTGGGGCAGCAATAAGTGGTGAGCTACATGTCTGTCCAGGACCAGTGCAAAAGTGATCTAGGATGAGCAAGAGCTTATACAGCATCTCAGTGGATTGTAAATATAAATTTAATATTTACATTGTCCAAATAAGTTCATTAATTTGGGAAGTGTGATGTTATTTATAATGAAAGCAGTATAAATTTAGTTAAGCAGTTGTAGATATTTACAGTTATGTACACATTGATTCAAGCATTTGACTCGCATAATTTTTATATACTGAGCAAAAAGTCTATATTGAGCCTTTAATTATAATAGGGGTCAAATGTTATATACAATGATTAAAAATGGTTGAAATATAGACCTCAGAAGCCCAGTTCCCTAGAAGAAAAAAATCTCTCAGTGTGAGTCTTCTTTTATAAATAGTATAGATGTTGGAGCAAATAACTTTACATACCATGTCATAGTAAAAGGCAATCTGTGCATGACTATGAAGACAATGGGGAGTAAGAATTGGAAAGATTGTTAAGATAGTGTCAGATCAGTTGTAGGTGTACTTTAAGTGTGAAAATAGAGTTTGCAAAATTATTACTGAATCACACATTAACCCAATGCCACTGGGTGGTTTTCCGATGCAAAAGCCCTCTCTCCTGGGCTGTATTCATAGTGGCCTGAGTCCTGCTGCCGGGGATCGTGTCGACACCATAGCATGCATGGCATGACTGTACGTGCCACGGGAAAATGCGACTGGCGCACCATGGCACTTATTCACATCCCACCCGGAATATAGTCCAGGCATGGCATGGCATGTATGTACATGCCACCAGGTGGCAAAGGGTTAAACTTTAAGCTTGCTTTGTGCACATGTAGAAAGTAGATGAAAGTTGAAAACACTGTTTCTGTTTTTTCTATAACCAAAGAGTGACAGTTTTTTATACCTCAGTTTTAAAATAATCTATGATATATAATACATAGGGTTCAAAAGCTTACAATAAGTTTGTTTATGATTAATTCACAATATGTTGACAGACTTCTGTATTAGTTTAGTAATATATTTTTTTATTAATGCATCCTATAGATATATGTTGCTGTGATTAATGCTGTGATATAAAAGTAGATTTAGTGCTTGTATGATCCTTTTTCACTGATTATTGCCCATGAGCACAAGGTGCCACACAAAGACTTTGTATTGATATCTATGCATTTTTTTTTTTTTTTTTTTTTGTTTAAGTAAATATGGAAGATTTTCAATAGATATTTCTCAGACAATTCAGCTATTTGAAGGAGATGATATGGAGAACTGAAGAGACCTATCATCAAATAGTAATAATCTAACAATTATCAGTAAATAAAAAATTCATGTCAAATAACAAATGAACAAACAGGTAGTTAGTCATACCAAAAAGTTCTTTCATCTCCCCAAAATGAGCTTTTAAAATCCTGCAGTCAATTATAGATCTAGATGATCTTAATACAAGACCATTATGAAGAAGAACAAAAAAGTAGAACAAAATGTCAATTAGTATAGAGGTGTTCTGTGGCTTCAAATATTTCCGACATGTGGTGTGGGACAGGCTGCAGGAATGGGCCAGATCCAAAATAGGTAGGCCTTCTTTGACATGGCAATTCACCTTGGAAGCAATCTCAAACTCATCAGACATTTCTGATGGAGTAAATGGAACATAGAAGTAAGCTAGGGAGGCATGCCGTGATCTCATTGACTTAATGACCAATTGCAGGTCTAGATAATGATGATGCACTATAGTACATTTAATTTAATGTGAGAGAAAAAAAAATGGTTGTTTGCTTTTAAAATTCCCCACAAATGAAAGATCTTCAATTAATTCAAAAATAAATACTAGCTGACTTTTTATAAAAATAATCTTAGTTAACCTAATGTGTATTATGAGTCCACCTTATACAGTTCTTTGCATTGCTTTAAGATTAACTCCTCTTGGATACTTTAAGAAAACATGTTTGCTTAATATTAATGGTAATGAAGAAGACAGACAAAAAGTGTATGGAAGACTTTAGCTGTTAGCGATGTGTATACTTAATTGGCACTAGGAGGCTCCTCTTATATCTTGCACCAAAGGTAGAGTCATCTTGTATTTGCCCACAGGTAAGATAATGGAAGAAAGATGAAAAAAAACAAAGAAAATAAAAGAAAAAATCTGACCTGTATTTATGCTATATTCCATAATTTGTCTACATTAATGCATCAAAAATATCACTTGTATCCTTGTTGTTTTGCAAGTAAGTGAGGTACTGGGGTAATTGAGAAATCTGAGCAAACATGAGAGGTGGATGGATTGGCACAGATCTTTCATGCTACCTGATTTCATGTAACAAATTAACCTAACTCATCTAATGCCAGTCAGTATTGGAGTACCCTATAATGACTTCTGGGAATGTATTTCCTGCATAGACATGTGAAAAACAAATAAAAGATTGTTTTACCCATCCAAGAGGAGTTGATGAAATAATAGAGTATGCTATTTCTAGTATTTTGTTGGCAAGATACTCCTTGTTGGATAATCAAACTATACAAGAACTTCTGAAAGGATGGAAAAGTTACTGTATAAGTATTTTGTATGTTAACATTTTTATCCTGTAATTTTAAAGAATTGTTAAAAAGTTGAACATATTGTCCAATCAAAAATTATTGCTTCTTCATTATATATATATATATATATATATATATATATATATATATATATATATATATATATATATATATATATATATATAAAATGTGATGTGATTCTTTAAAATAAAAATATCATATTTACATGCAAATATTTTTAAACATTGGTAATATTAATAGTTGTAAAATATAATGCACCAAATATTTTTAAAAAGTATGCTATATTACTTTCTTATGTTCATGATATATATCTTTCAGAACAAATTACACAGTGTAGATAAGGCCACAGTTTCTCATATAAGAAATTAATTTTCTCTTTTCTCTTTAGGAAAATGTTGTAGAGAATGTGAATAAAAAAGTTAAATCTCTTTATGTAGTTGCAAAATGTACACAGAGTAGAAACTCAAGAAATGATAATAAATAGAATTAAAACATTGTCTTTTGGTAACCTATACTGAAAATCAGGTGGTGAATCTGCATATGCATGTGCCCATGGGAGGGAAAAACTCAAGGGAGAGTGAGAGTGAGAATAAGAATGAGAATAAGAATGAGAATAAGAATGAGAGTGGTCTTTTCTCTTGAGATATGATTAAGAAAATATGAAAAAAAATATCTGCATAGAGTAAAGCTTGAAAAGAATTAAAGTTCTTTTGAGTGAGTGAGTGTGGGTGCTAGTGTGAGTGCATGTTCGTGTGCGTGTGCATGTATGTTTGAAGGTATGTCTGTGTGTGTGAGAGAGGGAGGGTGGAGGAGTGGAGAGGAGAGAGAAGAGAGAGAAGAGAGAGGAGAGGAGAGAGAAGAGAGAGAAGAGAGAGGAGAGGAGAGAGAAGAGAGAGAAGAGAGAGGAGAGGAGAGAGAAGAGAGAGGAGAGGAGAGGAGAGAGAGGAGAGGAGAGAGAGGAGAGGAGAGGAGAGGAGAGGAAAGAGAGAGTGAGAGTGAGAGTTAGAGGAAAGAGAGAGTGAGAGTGAGAGTTAGAGGAAAGAGAGAGTGAGAGTGAGAGTTAGAGGAAAGGGAGAGTGAGAGAGTTAGAGGAAAGGGAGAGTGAGAGTGAGAGATAGAGGAAAGGGAGAGAGAGAGTGAGAGATAGAGGAAAGGGAGAGTGAGAGTGAGAGAGAGAGGAAAGGGAGAGTGAGAGTGAGAGAGAGAGGAAAGGGAGAGTGAGAGAGAGAGGAAAGGGAGAGTGAGAGATAGAGGAAAGGGAGAGTGAGAGTGAGAGATAGAGGAAAGGGAGAGTGAGAGTGAGAGATAGAGGAAAGGGAGAGTGAGAGTGAGAGATAGAGGAAAGGGAGAGTGAGAGTGAGAGATAGAGGAAAGGGAGAGTGAGAGTGAGAGATAGAGGAAAGGGAGAGTGAGAGTGAGAGATAGAGGAAAGGGAGAGTGAGAGTGAGAGATAGAGGAAAGGGAGAGTGAGAGTGAGAGATAGAGGAAAGGGAGAGTGAGAGTGAGAGATAGAGGAAAGGGAGAGTGAGAGTGAGAGTTAGAGGAAAGGGAGAGTGAGAGTGAGAGTTAGAGGAAAGGGAGAGTGAGAGTGAGAGTTAGAGGAAAGGGAGAGTGAGAGTGAGAGTTAGAGGAAAGGGAGAGTGAGAGTGAGAGTTAGAGGAAGGGAGAGTGAGAGTGAGAGTTAGAGGAAAGGGAGAGTGAGAGTTAGAGGAAAGGGAGAGTGAGAGTGAGAGTTAGAGGAAAGGGAGAGTGAGAGTGAGAGTAGAGGAAAGGGAGAGTGAGAGTGAGAGTAGAGGAAAGGGAGAGTTGAGAGTGAGAGAGAGGAAAGGGAGAGTGAGAGTTAGAGGATAGGGAGAGTGAGAGTGAGAGTTAGAGGAAAGGGAGAGAGGAGACGTGAGAGTGAGAGTAGAGGAAAGGAGAGTGAGAGTGAGAGTTAGAGGAAAGGGAGAGTGAGAGTGAGTAGAGGAAGGGAGAGTGAGAGTGAGAGAGGAAAGGGGAGAGTGAGAGTGAGAGTTAGAGGAAAGGGAGAGTGAGAGTGAGAGTTAGAGGAAAGGGAGAGTGAGAGTGAGAGTTAGAGGAAAGGGAGAGTGAGAGGAGAGTTAGAGGAGAGTGAGAGTGAGAGTTAGAGGAAAGGGAGTGAGAGTGAGGTTAGAGGAAAGGAGAGTGAGAGTGAGAGTTAGAGGAAAGGAAGAGTGAGAGTGAGAGTTAGAGGAAAGGGAGATGTGAGAGTGAGAGTTAGAGGAAAGGGAGAGTGAGAGTGAGAGTTAGAGGAAAGGGAGAGTGAGAGTGAGAGTTAGAGGAAAGGGAGAGTGAGAGTGAGAGAGGAAAGGGAGAGTGAGAGTTAGAGGAAAGGGAGAGTAAGAGTGAGAGTTAGAGGAAAGGGAGAGTGAGAGTGAGAGTTAGAGGAAAGGGAGAGTGAGAGGAAAGGGAGAGTGAGAGTGAGAGTTAGAGGAAAGGGAGAGTGAGAGTGAGAGTTAGAGTGAGAGTTAGAGGAAAGGGAGAGTGAGAGTGAGAGTTAGAGGAAAGGGAGAGTGAGAGTGAGAGAGGAAAGGGAGAGTGAGAGTGAGAGTTAGAGGAAAGGGAGAGTGAGAGTGAGAGTTAGAGGAAAGGGAGAGTGAGAGTTAGAGGAAAGGGAGAGTGAGAGTGAGAGTTAGAGGAAAGGGAGAGTGAGAGTGAGAGTGAGAGTTAGAGGGAAGGGAGAGTGAGAGTGAGAGTTAGAGGAAAGGGAGAGTGAGAGTGAGAGTTAGAGGAATGGGAGAGTGAGAGTGAGAGTTAGAGGAAAGGGAGAGTGAGAGTGAGAGTTAGAGGAAAGGGAGAGTGAGAGTGAGAGTTAGAGGAAAGGGAGAGTGAGAGTGAGAGTTAGAGGAAAGGGAGAGTGAGAGTGAGAGTTAGAGGAAAGGGAGAGTGAGAGTGAGAGTTAGAGGAAAGGGAGAGTGATAGTGAGAGTTAGAGGAAAGGGAGAGTGAGAGTGAGAGTTAGAGGAAAGGGTTTAGTGACCTGTTCTCGTGATCTCTTTCGTCTCACATACCAGAAAAGCCATGTGTTCCTTATCTCACAGTAATTCCACTGTCCTCAGCCGACTCCAACAGGCCTACACCTATCATGATGACTAAGTGACCTTAGAACACGCTAATTCAACCTTTATTGCTCGTGAACGATTCCCATGCTATTATTCCAATGTCTCTTTGTATAACTATGTGTTGCTTATACTCAAAATGTTCGTTATAAAATACTTATTCTGAATCACTAAGTATGTTATCGCTATCATTGTCGATATTCAAATGTTTTAGTTTTATGAATACTCAGCAATTTTTGTCTCCTTATCATGAAGCTTTTTAGTCTTGTAAACACCATAACTCTTCTTACATACAACCGTATATAAGGTACCCTTGTTCCTTCACCACGAAACCACCATGTGACCATATGTATAGGACTTTTATGTTCATTCAAATTATTTCATGTTTTCCATTATGAAATGTTCCAAAACGAAGTTTGTTCATAGAAATGTCTGTGCAGTTCAGACAGACCGCTCGCCACAGCGGGCCGGGCAGGTCGCCCGCTCTTCCCTGAGCGCCCCTGCCTTGCCTGTCCTCTGTATCCCACCTACCACACTCCCGTGCAAATAAAACTTAGAAGCAGCAACAACTTTCACTACACTTCAAGAGTACCATACATACCAAGAGGGAGACAGAAAAGATCAAGACCACCACTAACATTACAAAGGGAGAGTGAGTGAGAGTTAGAGGAAAGGGAGAGTGAGAGCGAGAGTTAGAGGAAAGGGAGAGTGAGAGTGAGAGTTAGAGGAAACGGAGAGTGAGAGAGAGTTAGAAGAAAGAGAGAGTGAGAGTGAGAGTTAGAGGAAAGGGAGAGTGAGAGTGAGAGTTAGAGGAAAGGGAGAGTGAGAGTGAGAGTGAGAGTTAGAGGAAAGGGAGAATGAGAGTGAGAGTTAGAGGAAAGGGAGATTGAGAGTGAGAGTTAGAGGAAAGGGAGAGTGAGAGTGAGAGTTAGAGGAAAGGGAGAGTGAGAGTGAGAGTTAGAGGAAAGGGAGAGTGAGAGTGAGAGTTAGAGGAAAGGGAGAGTGAGAGTGAGAGTTAGAGGAAAGGGAGAGTGAGAGTGAGAGTTAGAGGAAAGGGAGAGTGAGAGAGAGTTAGAGGAAAGGGAGAGTGAGAGTGAGAGTTAGAGGAAAGGGAGAGTGAGAGTGAGAGTTAGAGGAAAGAGAGTGAGAGTGAGAGTTAGAGGAAAGGGAGAGTGAGAGTGAGAGTCAGAGGAAAGGGAAAGTGAGAGTGGGAGTTAGGGGAAACGGAGAGTGAGAGTGAGAGTTAGAAGAAAGAGAGTGAGAGTTAGAGGAAAGGGAGAGTGAGAGTGAGAGTTAGAGGAAAGAGAGAGTGAGAGAGAGAGTTAGAGGAAAGGGAGAGTGAGAGTTAGAGGAAAGGGAGAGTGAGAGTTAGAGGAAAGGGAGAGTGAGAGTGAGAGTTAGAGGAAAGGGAGAGTGAGAGTG
>NC_061854.1:10677695-10692695 GCF_019202785.1 Penaeus chinensis
GTTGAGTCCTGCAAGGGTTTATATTGGTTTTAATGATATGCTCCTCTATATAAACTTAAATTTTAATTATCAGGAAAGGGAAAATTGTATGCACAACTTTCAAGTCATTACCTTCAAATAAAGGCAAAGTAAATTTGGCTGCATATATTGTATATATGTATATATATTCTTTTCTTTGTTTATGATATACAGTCATTTACTTACCATCACAATACTCTCAGATACTATACTTTGTCAGTTTTGCGGAGTTTTCCCTGGACAGAAGCAAATTTACACTTTGAACTAAAATACTTGTGCAGTGACTGTGAAAATATAACTAACTTATATTTTGAAGGAATAATAAGAATAAAGTAAAAAATATGAACTTTCAATATTAATTTTAAAAGCATTATTTAACTGCAGGAATTTTCTGTTTACGAGGTACTATAGCTTTGAGTAATTAATATCAAATGGTCATATAAGCTCACAGTAGACTATTCATAATAGGGACTAAATAAAAATATAATTTTTCCCAGGCTAAGAACAATAAAATATTCCCTGTTTCTTAGCAACACTTAGTAGTTTGCTAAAGTTTAAATTATTCAAGTGAAACATTTTGTTCAGTCTCTGACTTATGAAATAATTTTTTTCATGTGGTTAGCTGAATTGTCTTATTGAACTCAGCTGTCTGATACAATTGTTACATCCACACACAAATAAAAGGGTACCATATATATTGTAGTAGCTATTCCTAACTAATAGTGATACCATAGTACTTCATTTGAAGGCATTTCTTTTATATATTACCTAATCTATGCAAGTGGAAAACCAGTTACACAATGAAATGTATTTCTAAAGCCTAAATGCACTTCAAATCACAATGTTATTGAAAAAATCATGCCATTTTTGCCATTTGCCATGTAATCAAAGCACAGCCAGAAGCTTGAATATTAATTTTATTACACAGCTGGAACTCTTCCATTCATTCTTACAATCCTTATAATGTTCTCTTATTTGTATTCTATTCTGTAGTATCTTTATTACAGTGCTTCCTCTTACAGTAACTTTTAAAAAAATGTATAATACATAGATTGGATTTGAACCCTTTCATTATTCTCTTGCCACTGGATATTTGATTAGGCAGCAGTGTGGGACAAAGGATCAATTTTATTCTAAATATTAATGAATTTTTTCTGGGCATAAACTTTTCACTAAACAAAGAAATAAGCAAATTGTCATTACATTTATTACTTTTCAGTTTTTATTTTAGTGCTGCAGTAATGAAATTAAATCATTTCTCATTTTGTGGTATAAAATATTTTTTTTACCTCCATTAATGGAATATAAGAAACAAGCCCTTAATCCAAACATGCTATCATATATTTAGAGACTAAATTTTCAAAAAATTTATCCACCTATACCCTACTTTCAAACCAACATGTTTCACATGGTATATACTGTAAGCATAGTGCTACTCTGGAAACAATAAAGAGTGGCTCCTTGTATGTTGATCATTTAGGTCATATATCTTCATGTTGCAGAGAGCAGTGTCCTCCAGCTTTTACTGGACTTTTTTCAAAGAGGTTTTGTGTAATTTTCACTATACAAGTTTTTTGAGATGAGAATGCTGGCCACATTTGGTTGTCAGAAAGCAATGTGCAGATAATTTGAATGGCACCCTTTTGGATCCACCCACACACTAATCCACCCACACAGAGAGAGAGAATGGCTGTGGCACTTAGTATGCATGGACAGCACAAAAGGTGAAGCACTATATATACTGTGGAGTTTCTTGGCCAGTTAACAGGCGGAAAATTGAAGTAGGCATGGTCTTCATCCGGATCTGGAACAGATGATAAAAGAATGTGAATATACTTTTTTCACAGAAACTGAAATAAAAATAGAAGTACAATATGCATTTCCTGTATTCACTGTGTGGAATTCATGTTCAAGAAAACACATTCCCTTTGTTGTTTTACTTTCATTCACTGTTTAATTTTTCCTTCTAACACATGTGGACCAAAATCTGGGCATGAAGCTTCCTTGAATGGTGGCTCTTCTTGGCCCACATGAACACTCAAGACTCCTTGCCTCCTCTTTGCAATGTTATTAGCCTATTTTCTACAGACATGTTTTAGCTGTTTTGCTATTTACCAAGGACTATCACCTATCATTTGTTATGCTGTATCAACATGGTAATAGACTGTATTTATTATGCATATTATCTCTCAAGGTAGTTTATACTCATTAACTCAATAAGAAACACTGTATTACTTGTTATTTTTCTGTATCTTTACATTATTTAATTTTCTGTAACACATCCTACACACCAGTAACGGTGATCAAAAATAGATTCCTGTGACTAGACATACTGTCCTCACTGGAGATGGTCCTCTCCCAGGCATGGTTGATAAATGGTAAACATCACCATTAAGGACTAGAGGAAATACTGCAAGAGCTCACAAAGAAGCCCCTTCCTGAAGGCCTGCTAAGTCAATCTCACTTCAAGTGATTGTGTACACATGATGAGATGTGCATGTCATCCAGATCTAACGGGTTGCAACATTTATTTTAAAGTTGAAAGTAGAAGATATCATATATGTTCTCATGGAAAACATTTGTTTGCTAATCTTAAAAACTTGATTCCCTTAACCCCTACAATCTGAATGTGTGACCATGTCATGGAAATACCTGGCTTGATGGGCGGGTGATGTGAACATGTTGTGCTAAGGCTAAGGGCCGAGTTGACCAGAATGACTCGCCACAAGTGCACTGAGCTCTTGGAGGGTGATTAGACTTGGTGGGCAATTAGGAAGGGGTTTTTGCACTATTTCCACTGATAAACGAGTGTGGAATCTACCATTTGTGAGTCATGACAGGAAGAGAGCCAGATCCATGGAGGATGCTATTTACACAAAATTACTTATTGCAATTATCATCGCACCAAGTTATGGACTACCTAGTGAGATGATATGGAGTCTGTGAAAGGAAAGCAGTCTATTACCATCTGGATAAAGCAAAACAAATGAACAAATATAGACACCGGAAAATGATAAAAAAAAAAAAAGTTAAAAATGCTTATGCAGAAAAAGAGAAAATAACATTGTAAGGGGGAGGCATGCAGTCTTGCCACAGCACACAAGTGTTCACCTGCACCTGGTTTACAAGCCACACACCTGACAAAGTGGCCAACTCAAGTAAGCTTAATGCCTGTATTTTGTTGTGATGGAGGGGAAAAAATTAGAATCATTATGATTATTACTATCATTCATTCACCAATAAGTTTAGAATGCAGTCTTACCTCACCAACAGAAGTAGCCAAAAGATTTACAATTTTTTCATGAGGAACAGCAACCACAGACTGACTATTTATATCAATAATACGATGACCAACACGTACGCCCCCACGCTCTGCTATTCCACCTCGTAATAGACTACAGATCTGGAAAACACAAATCTCATGAACTATGGCAGTTTTGTATTTAAATAATTCTGCAACTCCATAGCAAATACTTAATTTTGGAGAGTTAACATATTTTTGTCCATCATTTTCTATTACACATAAAATGCAAGCACAATATTTCAAAACGATGATTCAATTAACAACATAAAATACAGGAATACTTACAACACCGTTTTGTACAGAAAAACCTAATTGGTATTTTGTGTCAGGTCTTCGAATTTTCACTTCGACAACAGGTGGACAGGGTACAACTGTGAGCTTCACGGCTGTGTTATATTTTGTGTTCTGCAAAACAAATTATGGTATTCAATGGAATAAAGGATACTTTCAGCAGAATCATACCCCTAAAAGTAAATATTTAAACTAGTTTACTCATTATACACAGTATTCAATATTACACTTTTTTTCTGTGGAAGGATCCATACCTTTATATAGTTCTGGCAAGTTGAGAGGGGCAATCCCACTAATGAAACGCCATTTATAGCTATTATTTGGTCACCGATGTTCAATTGGCCGCACTTTGCAGCAGCACCCGTGGGTGAGAGGTTTGCTATGACCACAGTTGGGACCATAGATCCCCAACCTGACTCGACAACCACCACACCCAAGATTTCACTCTTCATCTTTGGTACCACAACCTGTAAGTGAGTTGATAAATCTGAATAAAAAGGTATGAAAAGTTCAGTATCTACTCTATTGTGAAGAAGGCCAAAAAACAAGGACAAAACAGGCTGCTGGCTGTTCTCACTAAAACCAAAATTACTATAATTTTGGTAAGCAAAAATTTAGATAATGTACAGTACAAAAATAAAAAGAATACAAGGAAAGACTAAACATATCCTTGAACAAGTTATAGAAAATCTTTCTACCACCACCACTCCAGTGATACTTTGGCTGCAAATCTTAGAAATGACTACCAGTAAGAAAAAATCATACTGAAAAAACATGACGTACTGATAGCCTGTTATATGATATACATTCTAAGAAAAGTTCTAAATTATGTGTGTTCACCCAAACTTGTATCCCTCTCCAACAGTATAGCTGTATCACTTACCGTTTTTGTGATATATAGGTCCTGTACGACGTGGACATGTGGACGGTGTGGGTGGGGCGGCAGAAAAGATTTAAAATGCCCATTAGAACATACTTTCACTTGGTGACTAATGACCGCATTTAAAATTGATTGGTCAAAGGTTTGGGCATTTGGGCTTGGTGGGCGTTCAGGTGTCATTTTTCATTTGCAGAACATAATCCACACTTTAAGCATAAAGCGATTTGCTTTTACTCCTGACATGTAAATACTGTATAGACATAACTACATGCATACAGACAGACATACTCAACTTAAATAAGCTCTGCACCACACAAATTTTCATCATCTTACCATACATCCACACCAATACTTTCAGTGCTTGGGATATCAAATAACTAGTGTTCATATAGTGAAAATTTTAAAAATCTTATATGTGTTTTGTCTCATGAAAGAGCAATACCAGGCAGTAAAGAGCATTGGTGTGTTTATCTTTTCCTTTTACCTACCACAATGGGTTTACCAGTTGAGTTCTAGTCTACATGTTCTCTTTACCCATACCCATTAAATGTGACATGATCAGTCATTTTGAGCATTAGATAATCTATGAGTCTCTTTTCTAATCACTTGTCCATTTTCTAGTATTATGGGAAGAACTTTTCTGTATCAAAACCTATGGCTCAAAATTGATGACAGTGTCACAAACAAAAAGTACATGTACTTAAGATTATCAGATTACTAATACTCAAACTCGCCTCTTTCTGCAGCTCCTTCTTGGCAAACATTTGCAGTTCATCCCCAAATATCTCTTGTGAATTTAGAACTTCCTGATAATCCATCTCCTTCACAAAGCTGTGATCTTCTATGCCATTAGCTTTCAGAAATTCGAGGTATGCAACTTGGAATGCTTGACCGATACTCTGAGCTATAAACTGTGCCTAAAAGTAAAAACAAGAAAAATTAATAAAAATAAACTGTGCAAGGACATGAGTAATGAAAAATTATACTTTTTTCTCAAAGTATTATACATAAAGGTAGTACATCCTTCCAAACCTACCTCATCACTTTCAAATACATGGCAAATCATTTTAGGTGTCTTTTGTATGTTGTTGCCAGTATCATCTGTGGGCAGAACTCTCCTTCTTGCCATTAGAACAACGAGATCTCCAATGTCAGCAATGTAGGAGATCGTACGGAGGGCATGATCCATCATGATCTCCTGAGGATTTGTAAAGAACTTTAATTTCTCCTGTCCTAACCAATAATAAAACCAAGTTTCTTTTTAGTGCATGTTTCATGTTTGACTTGAGAAAAAAAAAAAAAAAAAAAAAATTGTATATGTTAACAAGGAGACTTGAAAAAGAGACAATAGTATAACTAAAATGCTTACTTTCAGGTCTGTGTTCAGCACCATGATCTTTTCAGTGGATATAAAAAGATCCACTTCTGTGCTGGGCTGTGACTCTCCATCAGGGGCCTGGACAAGAGCAAATCTTTTTTAGTGCTTCATCATTCTCATTACAATAAACTTCTTGAGAAATTGTTGCAACAGTTTAATCACTGATACATTAAATCCTTTTTTAACAAGCTTATATATATCTACAAACAATGTTGATTTTTTTTTTTTTAAATGATATACCCACTATTTGTTATCAAAGAAACAAACTTTGGTTAGCAAGAGTAGCTGAAATAGTCCTGTCTATCAAGTTCTGTGATGCTCTTTTTTTCAAATATTTAACTTTAATACTGCTGATTAACAAGATTTATAACATGGCCACAGTCATGTATTCTAAACAACAAGTTTTAAGTGTCATTTAAATTATCCTGTAATATTCAGCAGCAAAATCCTGTTGAGCTTTTCATTTTACAGTTGGTACTTGCACTTTAAAAAAGTGCATAACCATTCTTTTGCTATATTACCAATATTCTGGAGAGAGAGAGAGGAAAAATGAATCTGTTGCAAAAAACAATAATATTTATAATATACTGAAACTTACTTGTATGATTATATATTACACAGAAGGAAATCTGTCTACAAGGGGGGGGGGGGGGAGCTGAATATCAAATCTAAAAAGAATCCAAAAGAGGGAATCTAAAAAGAATACAACGTGAATGATAAGCAAGAAAGCATGAAAAGAAAGCTACCAACTTAGTTTCCTGGCAGGAAAAAAAAAAGGCATTTACAATTTAATGATACAAAAGCACTTGGCCCCTCCTACTTAGAGTCATGGCCTTATTGTGGAATATAGATATAATATGAAAACCAAGGGAGGCTTTCTATACTGACCAGTGCTACCTGCCACAAAAATTAATCAATCCACAAACATCCACCTATTCAGGAAAGTCCTTAAAAGTTGGTATCTGTGTATGGGTAATTATCATGATGCAACAAGTAGTCCTAATGAGTATGAAAAATGCTTTTGATATATACAACACAAATAATGTTGAAAAATATTTTTGATATAAATATGATTATCTAAAATATATTCAAGATTTTTTTGGATAAAGGTGCATTTGAAACAATCTTGATATCTTGACATTCCAATCATGCATCTTGCCATACCAGTGTAAGCAGCATACATAAGTTTCTTCAGAGTGCACTTAAATTAACAGATTTGAGTGCATATTATTAAAAGTTCAACCCATCATTCTGCCTGTTTATGAATGAGCAACAAATTATATTGCATTACTCAATACACTGAGATAAAATTCTAATTTCATTAATGAAATAATCATTATAGAACACATGGGTTGTCCCTTTGAGAGAAGAAAGCCTATGTACTCTTTTATGCCTTAGTCTAACTGCACTTCTATGAGCAACTTACCAACGCCTACACCGCAGCAGCAAAGAGGAAAACAGATACATTGGGTTAGTGAATTTTAGGAAATGTTATGAATTATGTGTAAAGGTCATTGGTAAAAACTACAAAAATATTCAGGATTAATCACTGAGATATGGTTATTTCTACAAAGGAGGTAAACTTGGTTATAAATATCTATGAACAATGATCATTTACCATAAAATTGTTAAGTTAGTCTCAGTGATTTACCCTGAAACGGTTTGCAAAACATTATCATTAATCAAACTCAGCAACAAAACAGCGTTTATCATTAGCATATTTAGATAAATGCATTTTATATCTTACTTTACTCAGAGTTACCAGAATGCATCTCAAATGTTCAACAATGAACAATAAACAGTGACTGCTACTATTCCAAAAACTGCTAGACACACTTCATTACATAGTAAACATACTGTACAGACAGAAAACATTTTACACCATTATGGATCAATTAATTTTAGCAACTTTAATGTCTAAATATCATACACTAAATACTAAACTATGCCATTAATGCCCACCATATTCTGTAATTAATGTTAATACATAAGGAAAAACACAAGGAACAGCTAATTTTATTAATTTCTCTGGTTCTTTCCACCTTTCTCTACCCTCTACCCCCCTTTTCTATTTCCCTTCCCCCTCTCATTCAGAGAGAGTGAGAAAAAATGAGTCTTGTACACAGTTTGTGCTGAGGAAATCAATAAACATACATATAACACATGTTTGAAGAGAAATTAGAGAAAAATACAAACAATTCTGATCATATCACTATAAAAAAGAAAGAAGAAGAAGAAGAAGAAGAAGAAGAAGAAAAAGAAGAAGAAGAAGAAAAGAGGTTGCCGTAATCACTAACAGCCATTCATATACCAGTCTGCTCATTCATATATTCTGAAGAAAAAGCCTCCAAATAAGCATTCAAAAGGTTATTCAAATTTATCGGAAAAAGAAATTAGACTATTACAATTTCCCTTATATACATCCACACATTAAATGTTTGAAACATTCTTTGAAATTTTTAAGGGCTTCAAAAAGATCCTGTCTTTGTTTGCATAAAACCTTCTGTCCACTTCTTTGCATCTATGAAATCAATATCTTAAGTGGACCCTTTTCCCCTAGCCAGCTAATCAATGAAAACTTTGTTACTATATCAGTAATGCTACAATGCACAAAAAACATCCTCCTCAATCAGAAATTTGGTAAATTGCATTATGAAGACTGCCAAGAAATCACAGACATAGTCTTCAGAATACTTGACCCTAAGTTTTTCAGTTTGTATTTACAGAGAGGATATCTGATACTGGCACTTTCTTTCTGTGCATTGCTCCTAATCAATTCTATGTTTACAGGTTAATCTCATAGCCTACACTTTACTCAGGTCTGTCTGGCCTTTGATCTGAAGTTGTACAGTTTTAAATAATTTTCTTCCTTATTTGGTCTTTTCATCAATTCCACTTGTTAAAATCTTATCTTATACATTTGCCTACATTTCCATGATATCTTACATACCATTCATGTTTTGCTGTTACAGACTCTATGATTAAAGGCATATTCAACAACCAAACAATTTATAGTCATGATGAATGATAATATCACTCATTTTCCCTGATAAAAAACATAAAATAATATATATATTTACTATTTCCTCTGCCGATTTAAAAATTAACATTCAGTCCCTTTCACACATACATTCTATCAATCTAAGATCTTAAATTTCAAAAAAGATTCTGCATCCCTTAATCCACTTCATTTCCATAATGGAAAGATATGATCTTTATGTGAACTCAAATAGAAGAGAAGAAAGAAGCAAAGAAAAAACATGTGCTTCTTAATCTGTTGTAATGTGGGAAAGCAAGATACTTGTCAAACCAAAACAAGAGTTCCATTCAGAGCATTTTAAATTTTCAAAAAATTTCATAAACATGATTTCAATTTACGTCTTGTATAATGCCACAGTTTCCTTCCTTTATGATCCAAATATGTAAATTAGACCATATATAACCCACCTTTAAACGTGCAACGGCCTCCATGACCATATCCTTCTTGGGCCGCTTACAAGTGGTAGTCTTGCGCGCAGGCGCTTTACCTGACTCCTCAGCAACATCCACCGATCCAACCAGGCGCAGGTGGAATACTGTCCCAGCAGGACCAAGCCCTGGTCCCCCACCCTCCTCAGACACCCAGTCCAAGCTCCCACCACCTCCATCTATATCCAGTTCCTCATCCCTATCCTCTGGGGTGGTTCCACTGGCTCCTGGGACTACCGTCAGGACTTCTATGCACTGATCTTCACTGTCAATACTCTCATTTTTATCACCCTCCCCTTCTGTTTCATCATCTGCTCTTATGACTTTCCGGTCATCATCTCTTCTATCTTCCTCCTCTTCATCTTCCTCTTCCTCCTCCTCTTCATCTTCATCTTCCTCATCCTCTTCATCTTCCACTTCTGCTTCATCTTCTTCTACTCCCTCCTCCTCCTCCTCCTCTTCCTCCACCTCCTCCTCTTCACCATCATTATCAACATCTTCCCTCTCATCTGCCTTACTTTCAATATAGGGTTTGCCATCCCTAATATCTGCCTGTTGCTGCTGTTGTGGCTCTTTTGGCTCTAGGATAGATACAATATTTTCTGAGGATCCAATGGGCTCTTCCAGAATACCAGTTGGTAAAGGAGCCACAATTGTGACATTGGAATTTCCTTCAGAGACATATGGGCAAGCTGCCATGCTATGAGACATCCGTGGCATTGGTCTCCAAGCTGAGGTGTTCCTAGAAGTCATATTTTCAGGAGACTTTGGGCTGTAGCCTTGGCCTGTCTGCAGTGAATGAATTACCTGTGGATTGGCTTGGGCTCTAGGTGAAGGATGGGGCCTGGAGGTTTTTGAATCTCTTGGGGAATGCAGATTCCTGGGTGAATTATATTCCTTGGATGAACTTGAATTTAATGCTGTCTGAGGAGGTATGGGAGAGTGATGGGAGATGGGAGACTCCTGTGGGCTTGCAGAGTGTGGGGGACCCGGGGGTGGTTGTGGGTCATGATTATCCACCAGCGCTTCCTTATCATCATCTGCATCCTGACAGAGGAATGTTGTTTTGGTTGGTTGTCTATCTACTGTAATGTTCTTTAAGTGGCGAGATTCATTAATTAATAATGAAAGTCGAGAGATAACTACAGAGGGATAGAGAATTTTTCAACAAGTTTGGAAACAGCTTAAAATGACAGAATTCGATTACTAATCATAACAGGTTATAACAATTTTACATTATTTATTTTCACTGCATCTACAATTAAGGAGGGGAAAAATTGGGGACTTGAAACATGTCTCTTGGAACACAATGGGACAGGTGAAATCATACATCTTTTTTTAAAGCAAGGCAAAATAAAATACATAACTAAACACATGAACAAGATGCAGACCTTCATGACTAATCAGCAACTTCATAAAGCCTGGGGCTTATATAATACTCATGGCTTGGTGTAACTAAGCCATGTTGAAACACAAGGTCTGAAAGGGTGGTCAAATTGCCATTTTCAAGAAGCTAGTTACTGTTACATGTTGCAGCAAATGACACACATGCAGCGACGGTAGCCAGCACGAAACCAAGGACCTTTGGGAATGACATAACAAGAATAACTATCAAAAGTGAAATTTTTGATGATAATGACAATACAATAAAATGATTCAAGAATAAATAACCAACCAAAACAGACATTAACACTGCCTGGTAAGCAGAATAAATGAAGAAGGAAAAACACTGGCATAGATTCTGTCTGTGCCCACTGTGTTACCTATATTATAGGATTCATTTCATAGGACTCCAGTAAAATTCACAGACAGATGACTTTCCATATCACATCTGATAAATCATATAACAACAGATAACACTGTAACTTTCATGATCAAAACATGCTTAATTGTCCCCATGTCAAGAACAGTCATTGCTCTCTTGGATCTGGTTCCTCCCACAGCCTTAAACCTCCCCTCTGCTCTACCAATAACTTACACTCAAAAAGGAAGACCATTCAGTCTACCTGTCAGTTATTGCATTCAAAGAGAACTTATTGGTTGCAAGATATAGTGATGGTCAATAGAGTTGTTAGAGGTATGCTCAATCATCAATGTGACATGAGACAAAATTAATAGAAATCTCAACTAACCTGCCAAATTACAGATATACATGCAGAACTGTAAATCTAATGGCAGACAAGATGGTCCATAGACTATAAGCTCCAACGTTTATGGGAATGCAGCATGAAGATTCTGTATTTTTATATTGTTATTCTAAATTACTGGTTACTGAACATAATGCACTTTTGGGAGACACTTTGACAATGAATCTGCAGACAGACAAAACACAGCTTGCTTTACACATGGGGAGCACATTTCCAATAAAACTCTGGGGGTGTACAGTAGCTTTTAGGAGTCATCAAAAAAAGGTAATAACATGGTAACACAGTGTCACAAGGAAATGAACAGACATGCAGGACAAAAGCTGTTCTTCCCACCAATCAAGACAACAATATCTTCAAAATCTTTGTGAAAGTCTGATTTCTGACTTCTTGTATTTGTTAACAACTGGTCTGGAATTTGCTACTTCTTTAACATTGAAGTAAACAAAATGCAAGTCTTGTGCTCACAAAATCACATTGTTACACTGAAGGTCTACTGGGAAGTTAACAGAGCATCTGGTACTTATCTCACATAGTACTGAAGTCAAAGGACATATTTGCTTTTACTTACTAGATTATATAGATTATACAATTAACAAACAAAAAGGAATGAAATGACCAATTACTTCCTTGACTTGAAATATGATGTACCTTTAAAAATTCAACTTGTCATAAGTCCTATCAGTACACATATTCTTCAGTTTTTCCAAATTTCAAGGATACAAGTCCCCATGAAAAATTACTGATAGTACTAAAATAATCAGGTATATTTTTTATCTTGATTGTAACTATCTACAGTAGGGTTCTGCTCAGCAAACATTTCAAGGACATGCACTCTTAACTGCATAATGCAAACATTTTACTATTGATTTACATCTAATGCATCTTTTCCATCTAAAATTTGTTAATAATAAACATACTTGATGTTAATGAAAATACTAATAACTGTACTACAATGTATAAAAAAAAGCATTGAGAAAAAGGAGGTTAAGAAAAGCAGGATAGAGGAAGAATGAGAGAAGAAAAAGTGTGGAAATGGAGAGAAAGAAGAGAGCTAGTGACATCTTGAAGGAGTAGATGAGGAGAAGAAAAGAAAATACATGAAAATGGGAGGCAGGAAAAGAAAAATAGTGAGGAAAAGAATGAAAGAAGGAATGAAAGAAATGGAGGAAGGGAGTAAAAGAAAGAGAGGAAGGGAAAGAGAGGAGGAGGAGGAGGAGGAGGAGGAGGAG
The DNA here is from genome assembly GCF_019202785.1 of Penaeus chinensis. Lineage (NCBI taxonomy): Eukaryota > Metazoa > Arthropoda > Malacostraca > Decapoda > Penaeidae > Penaeus > Penaeus chinensis. The sequence goes on from NC_061854.1 coordinate 10,690,411, forward strand.
GAGGAGGAGGAAAAGAAGAAGAAGAAAAAAAAAATAACATGTTTGTGCATGCGTATATTTGTTTAGATGTTAAAAACACCTTCTATGTATAAATATATGTATGTATACCATATATCTAGAAGCTTATACACAAACAAAATGGCCATTACATATAAAGTCATATGTGGTACAATCCTGTCATCTTTGGTGTACCTGAGGTATATATGTATTTCTAACTAAAAGAAAATACCCTCTTAAAAGGGTTCTTGACTATCCCTAGAAAATAAAAATGCCATGGTATTATTCTACTAATAACCAACTTCATTAATCTTATGAGGAAAATATAACTGAATCACTACAATAAAAAAAAATATCATTAGGCTGACACTAAGTCCATTTCTTCAGTTATAAGACAAGAAATTAAATAATTTTTTCTTATCACCATTTTCTCCGTATATTTATCATATGAGGAATTCAACATAACAATTCTCCCTATAATCTTTATCAAAATACCTGAAACCTAAACAAGTAACATATAACACAATCTTACTGATACGAACCCCATGACCTCATCACTTCATTCACCTGAAAAGTTCATTGGCACACATTGGAACTTACCTTATGATCTTCCTCTATGACAAGACAGTGATGACATTCATTCTCAAAAAAAAAAACACTCTGATCTCACATCTTCCTACTTCACATAAGATACAGCTTTACACCAATTGCAACTTACCTTGATGTAAAATACTTAAGACCTCCAACCTTACCTTTATCCGTGAAACTGCTTCTTCTGCTTGCATCATCCGAGTGGTCTTAGTGGGCTGGCCTTCGGAGACCAGCTGTGTTGAGCCTAAGTACCGAGCACGGAACAGAACTCCTTCAATCAACACTGCAGGTTCATGGATCATCACTGTTGAGGGTACAGAATATTAGAATGCTTCCTTGAGATCTGTTTTCCTGAATTTGTATTTACTATTATCTAAATATCTTCTGAAAATGTGAATATATAAATGTTTTGGATATTGACCCTCTCCCCCCAAAAAAGTAATGATTATCTTTTGATCCAAAATATGGATATGTTGGGCCTCTTTGGCTGTCATTAAATATAATAATATATCATCCTAAATAAACCCATTTTGTTGTAAGATATGTATGACAAAAGTGTATCAAATATAGGTGTAATATAACATGAATGCCTATATTACTTACATAAATGGGAACTCTGATCACACCAATCAAATTACTTTTTACAACATCAAAGTCTCAGGATACAAATGAAACATTCACATGACCACAATCAGAGTAAGACATTCTTTAGATGAAAGCATTTCTACAAAATGCTGACTTAAATGCAAATATACAGTAAAAATTGAAATTCATGCAGCATATAAGCCATTTTTATTATCATTTAATGTTAGATAAATCACCACTGTCTCACATGAACATGAACATCAAGGAAAAAGCTATACATTTTTATTCATATACTTTTTCCTGAAAATGTTCATGTAAAACAACAATGAAAATAATCTGACTTTTTCATTACGTTTCTGTGACCATTTTACATGATCATGATAATCACACAATATCTCAAGCACCTTCCTAGGTCTTATTGATGATTATGAAGCTTACTGTGCTTCTCATTAAGTAAAATAATAAATATCAAACCATTCTCAGTTGAAAACATTAAGGGGTATGGGGGATGGGAAGGGAAGGAGGGAGAGAGAGGAAGGGAGAAGAAGGGAGAGGGAGGGAGGGGGGGGGACAGAGGTTGAGAGAGAGAGAGAGAGAGAGGTGAGAGAGAGAGAGAGAAAAAAAGAGAGAGAGAGAGAGAGAGAGAGAGAGAGAGAGAGAGAGAGAGAGAGCTGGGAGAGAGGTTGAGAGAGGTGAGAGAGGGTGAGAGAGAGAGAGTGAGAGAGGGGGAGAGAGAGAGAGAGAGAGAGAGAGAGAGAGAGAGAGAGAGAGAGAGAGAGAGAGAGAGAGAGAGAGAGAGAGAGAGAGAGAGAGAGAGAGCTGGGAGAGAGAGAGAGAGAGAGAGCTGTGGGAGGAGAGAGAGAGAGAGAGAGAGAGAGAGAGAGAGAGAGAGAGAGAGAGAGAGAGAGAGAGAGAGAGAGAGAGAGAGAGAGAGAGAGAGAGAGCTGGGAGAGAGAGAGAGAGAGCTGGGAGAGAGAGAGAGAGAGAGCTGGGGAGAGAGAGAGAGAGAGAGAGAGAGAGAGAGAGAGAGAGAGAGAGAGAGAGAGAGAGAGAGAGAGAGAGAGAGAGAGAGAGAGAGAGAGAGAGAGAGAGAGAGAGAGAGAGAGAGAGAG
>NC_061854.1:10717695-10720195 GCF_019202785.1 Penaeus chinensis
TCTTTCCACCATTTCGCAGACGGATTTAATCCATAATCCAACCCATCGCAAGTGTCAATATCGCACACGCACCGCGGCGTAAAAGCAAAGCTCTTGCCATAATCCCGTACTCCCCCCTTCCCCTTCCCCCTCCCCCTCCCCCTTCCCTATCTCCCCTCTGCAGTGATGCTACGTGAATATGTACAAGTAATCCCCCTCTGAATCCCTTTAAAAAACAAAGTTCCATTCTTTTCTCTCGCTCCCAAAGGAATAGGGGTAAAATCGCATTCAATTCCCCTTCTGTTAAAGCCCATCTTTGCATGTCCGGGCACGCAGCAGGTAGGGTGGCGGACGGGTTGGGGGGGGGGGAGGGCAGGGAGGGACAAGAGAAGGGATATATGGAGGAGAAACCAAAAACACCAGAAAGAAAAAGAAACGGGAAAAAATTGGATTACGGGAAGGGCGAAAGAGACGAGAAATGGGTCGCGAAATGGGACAGGTGAGCGGAAGACGAGGAGAAAGGGAGGGATGCGAGAGTCAAGGGTTCGGTTATGTTAGGGTAAGTTAGATTAAACTAGGTTAGGGTAAAGAAGGATAGGATAGGTAGGGTACGATAGGTAGGGTAGGGTAGGTAGGTCTGGTTAGTTAAGGTTTGATACGATTCGGTTAGGTCCTACAGCCCAAGGTAAGTTTTCGAAATCATGCTCAAGTGGTCGGAAGGAATAAGCCCGGAATGGTGAGAGTGGTGAAGGTATCTATTAATTGTTTTCCTTCTGCTTAGGCACACGCGAGAGTAAACTATATAAAATGGGAATAGATGAGTAATCGATACGATGATAGATAAATTAATACTAAAATAAAAGTAACATTCTACATTTAATTACTAATGTACATGTAGCCTACCCATACGTGTCTAATGCATATACAATATTATGTGCATATACAATATTATATATGTGTGTGTGTGTGTGTGTGTGTGTGTGTGTGTGTGTGTGTGTGTGTGTGTGTGTGTGTGTGTGTGTTGTGTGTGTGTGTGTGTGTAAATATATAAATATAAAAAATATATATATAAATATGTATATATATATACACATATATACACACATATACACATACACATACACACACACACACACACACACACACACACACACACACACACACACGCACACACGCACATGCACACACGTACAAGCACACACATGCATATGCTTATATATTGTTTCAACGTATATCGTCTTGATATACGAGTTATCGGTGTCGCGGCCTCTCGTATCTTCTCGCAATTATCCGCATTAAGACACGTTATCTGGAAACACGATCCTCCAGAGACCCCCCCCCCCCCTCCCACGCGCAGCGGGAAAGAAGGCCGACGAAATCCGACTCCGGAAATTGGAATCATTACAAATACCAGTCATCGTCCGACTGAGCTCCTCCCGAAGCTTCTCGACGTAATAACGATCCTGTACCGATAAATGAAAAAGGGAGGGGGAGGGGGAGGGGGAGGGGGGAGGGGGAGGTTGAGAGAGGGAGAGGAGAGAAGAGGAGGGGAGAGAAAGAAGAGAGGAGGGAGAGGAGAGAGAGAGGAGGGAGAGGAGAGAGAGAGGAGAGAGAGAGGAGGGAGAGGAGAGAGAGAGGAGGGAGAGGAGAGAGAGAGGAGGGAGAGGGGAGAGAGAGGAGGGAGAGGAGAGAGAGAGGAGGGAGTAAAGAGAGAGAGGAGGGAGAGGAGAGAGATAGGAGGGAGAGGAGAGAGAGAGGAGGGAGAGGAGAGAGAGAGGAGGGAGAGGAGAGAGAGAGGAGGGAGAGGAGAGAGAGAGGAGGGAGAGGAGAGAGAGAAAGGAGGGAGAGGAGAGAGAGAGAGGAGGGAGAGGAGAGAGAGAGTGGAGGGAGAGGAGAGAAGGAGGAGGGAGAGGAGAGAAGGAGGAGGGAGAGGAGAGAGGGAGAGGAGAGAGAGAGGAGGGAGAGGAGAGAGAGAGGTGGGAGGGGGAGAGAAAGGAGAGAGAGGAGGGAGAGGAGAGAGAGAAGAGAGAGAGGAGGGAGAGGAGAGAGAGAGGAGGGAGAGGAGAGAGAGAGGAGGGAGAGGAGAGAGAGAGGAGGGAGAGGAGAGAGAGAGGAGGGAGAGGAGAGAGAGAGGAGGGAGAGGAGAGAGAGAGAGGGGTGGGGAGTAGAGAGAGTGAGGAGAGGAGTAGAGACAGAGAGAGCAGTGAGAGGAGAAGAGAGGGGTGGGGAGAGAGAGAGAGTAGAGAGAGAGATAGAGACAGAGAGAAGATAGAGAGAGAGAGAGAGAGAGAGAGAGAGAGAGAGAGAGAGAGAGAGAGAGAGAGAGAGAGAGAGGGAGGAGGAGGAGGAGGAGGAGGAGGGAGAGAGGAGGAGGGAGGAGAGACAGAGAGAGAGAGGAGAGAGAGAGAGAGAGAGAGAGAAGAGAGAGAGAGAGAGAGAGAGAGAGAGAGAGGGGGGGGTAGGGAGGGAGGGAGGGAGGGAGGGAGGGAGGGAGGGAGGGAGGGAGGGAGACAGAGAGAGA
>NC_061854.1:10725195-10737695 GCF_019202785.1 Penaeus chinensis
ACAACTGCATCACCAACCTCCGTGTCGGGATAAAAAGCTTTCTAGAACTGATAATCCATTTTATAAAAGATAACCAAAACAATTTTCAATATATAGATTCATAAACACGCCCCTTAGTCACCGTATATCTACCACATTCAACTAATTTTGCAACCGATCAAGAAGATATTAAAAACGGATTACATTTTAGATAATATAATAATATCCGGGTTAATCTCCTCCCGTGCCGTATTTCATGCAACTCCCCGGCTTTTCCTCTCCCCCGGCCGCTATTAGGCGCGCGGGCTGCACCTCAGGAACCGAAATTAACCTCCGCCCCTTCGATCTCACCGTCTATATTCAGGAGCGCGGTTTTTGTCTTCCTCCGGGATTTCAAATGGCGCAATCAGAGGTTTCGCATCCCCTTAATGTGGTGAGCAGGTCTGATTTGATTTGCTGATTTGGGCTGACTGGCCGTTCGACTCGTCGGCTTCGAACAGGTGATTCGGAAAGATGATATTGATTTCCGAAGCGAATTGAGAGAATAGACGAAACTCCGCAACAACACACGAATTTCACCAGTTTAAACGATATTCATATTTAGAAAATGTTAGGCGACAGTGATAACAGCACACAGCAAGGTGATGGATGAACGGAAAAGTGAGCAGATGGAGCAACATCGGCCCTCATCCGCCTCCATCGAAACCTGTGACAGGGCTGGTCAGTGAGGGGAAAATCCAGCCAAGAAGCATCCGAACTTGTCGCAAACTTTCCCTTTCCTAAAGTCACCCGGGAAACCAAGGCTTTCTTTCTCATCTAAAACACACCTACGCACGGATAGCCATATTCCCTACGAACAACATCCAATAAAAATACTTAAAGTGAACTGAATCAGGTGCCTTATGAAATGTGAAAGTAAATTTACCATATTAATGATGAAGATAAGGTACCAGTTAGCAACAATAAGTAAATATATGCAATTTAAAGCATACTATATATACACACATATTTATAAACATATATATACATATGTATATAAATGTGTATTATATACACAAATGTATATATGTATATAATATATATGTATATATGTATTATATATACAAGCAAATATGTATATATATACACATTAAATATACATGTATACACATTATATATACATATACACATATATACATTATATATACATATGCATATATACATTTTACATACATATGTATATATGAATATATGTATATATACATATATATATGTATATATACATGTATATATATATACATATATACATACACATATAGACATATTTATATATACATTATATATACATATGCATATATACATTTTACATACATATGTATACATGAATATACGTATATATACATATATATAAGTATATATACATATATACATACACATAGACATATTTGTATATACATACATATATAGACATATTTATATATATACATACATATATACATAAATATATATACATAATTATATACACATATATGTATATATATATTTGTATATATGTGTATATATAAATATGTATGTATGTATGTATAATACATATATATATATGTAGATGTGTATATATATGTATATATATATATGTCTATATATGTATATATATAAATATGTCTATATATGTATATATATAAATATTTCTATATATGTTTATATATAAATATGTCTATATATGTATATATATACACACAATATATACATGCACACATATATACATGCATACATATGTGCGTGTGTGTGTGTGTGTGTGTGTGTGTGTGTGTGTGTGTGTGTGTTTGTGTGTGAGTGTGAGTGTGAGTGTGAGTGTGAGTGTGAGTGTGGGTGTGGGTGTGGGTGTGGGTGTGGGTGTGGGTGTGGGTGTGGGTGTGGGTGTGGGTGTGGGTGTGAGTGTGAGTGTGAGTGTGTGTGTGTGTGTGTGTGTGTGTGTGTGTGTGTGTGTGTGTGTGTGTGTGTGTGTGTGTGTGTGTGCGCGCGCGCATGCATATGCGTGGGCATGTTTGTACAGTAAAAAGTTATAAAGAAAATATATTGTGTTTTCGACTTTCTTTTCATGAAAAGTACAAATCCACACAAAAAAATGAAACATCATGGTAATGCTCTTATATTAATTTCTGAGCTGATTTCAAAACCTCACTCGCTTTATCGCTTACAAAGGGATTTAGCGTTCATAATATCACACGCTTACTGAAGTCCGACTTTTCTCACAATATGGACGGACGAAAGGAGATAAAAAGTATGATTCACCTTTCTGCACTCGGCCACCGCGGCTCCAATCCGCTCTCCCATACTGCCCTTCCCCTGCCACTTTCGCGACCCCGTTACTACGACTTTCCAATTCTACAGACCGCCAAAACGCTTTCGCCTCTAAAGTGTGTATACCTCGTCTGAAACTCCAGTGGCCTGGAGAGACACCCCCTGCCCCTCGCCCCTTTCCCCTTTCCCTCGCATGAGCTTCAAATCTCAACTGGAGGCCAAAATATGGCCCTAAATCTCCCGAATACACATTCAGCCTCGAATATTGGAATGGGAAGAGCGGGCGGCCGGGCGGGGGCGGCGGGAGGGTCAGGGCGGGAGAGACTGTATTGACACCGGGAATATTCGATTACGTACTCCGTTTTCTATGACGGTTCGGAATTCAGGGCTAGTTTTGATGTTCCTCCGCTCGAACAGTAAACACTTTCTGATGGGTGAATCGCGGTCTAGCTGTATTTGGATTCGATCTCTCCTTCGACGTGAGGCTTGAGAAGCTAAGATTATCACCTGTGAAGATCAGCATTCAATGATTTCTCCAAATGTTTGTATTTGCTTGATAGAACACAATGCTGACAAACTTTCTAATTGTGCCGGGTAGGTAATTTACGCTTCTTTCGTTGATTCAAGAATAAATAAAGCAAACACGATGATTCGTCACTTCCTGCCAGTGGTTGAGTTCGATCTCAAGCGAAGATATGTATCAGACACAGTGTCACACGGAGTTACTAATATCGTCGTAACTTTTCAAAAGTTTGCTACCGCCCCTTCCCCCTTCCTTCCTTCCAGCTTGCAGCCGTAAATCCAGAGCGCAGCGCAGTTTGAGGGAAGGTCAGCACTATGTCAACACTGATAATTCCGTTTCAAGCGGAAGCCGTTCAAATTTAGTGGTGTAATTCCATTGTTAGCGGAACAGAAATGCTGCCAATTATCCTCCAGCAGATATTGTGAAAATGTCTTCTCGCAAGCTGCGTAAATTAGTGTTCCCGGGCGAGTCTGCGATGGAAGGATACCAGATACGTATCAAATACAACTAGGATTGAAGTGTAAGGGATGGAGGATGAAAGACAAGACCCCCATTTATTCACCGACGTCAAAGCAAATCTAGAAAATAAAAGGCGACTCATCTGCACTAGCATTCACAACCAATGAAGCGACATGGAGCCACACACAAAAAACACCGCGCGGCGCCCAAAAATCACACTTGCTATTCAGAGCGGCTTCCCACCGGCGGGACGGAGACGGGTGTGTTAAAATCGGAATGTGTAGATCGCGCCGAGCAATGCGGATATTGCTGTGCCATTTATGGTATCCGTGAGGAAGGCATGTTGCTGATGAGGATTGTGACTGCGATGAGGAACTCTCGGACTAGAACGTCTCTCACCTTATGATACTAGCCGCTTTAGGGAAAGGCAACAAAGTTAAAGTCTGATAGTAATAAACACACGGTGACATAGATTTAAAGAAAAAATTGACTCTGCAAAGATACACCAAGGTAACACCAGAAAGAAAACAAGGCAATGTAAACTTACAAGGAATACCGCTCTTGGCAGACTATTAAACAAACACTCGCGTGGGATTCCAAGTCTATAAACACCACTCGCCCTAGGATCAGATACCATACAAGACCCTGCACATAACCATGCAAACACATCCGCACGAGTGAAGTTTGAAAGTTTCATGCACCAGTTCTCAGGAAGACAAAATTCCAAGCTTAAACTCGATCTTGTGCTGCTTCACAAGAGGGAGGAAGGAGGAAGGAGGAAGGAGGAAGGAGGAGGAGGAGGAGGGAGAGGGAAAGAGAGAGGTAAACTGATAGATAGACATGTATACAGAGAGAGGGAGAGAGAAAGAAAGAGAGATAATAACGTCAAGGAATATCCAATGAGAAATACAGCCTTTTGTTTTCTGAAGAAAAATCTAAATATAGCTGCATGACGCAATGATGAGTGTTCAATTTCTGGCGGAATAATCTCCATCTCGCTTTTGGTCGAGCTTCTCTCTCTGTTTCTTCTATTCCATTACGGGTTTTTCTCCCCTTTTATTTTTAGCATTTCTTTGATTTTTTAATTGCTTCTGCCTTTCCTTTAATGCAGACGATTGAGCAAGTGGTTAAAATAAGAGAAAGAGGAGACAAGAGAGAAGAAGAGAGGGAGAGAAAGAGAGAGTCGCGGAAAGAGGGAGGGAGGGAGGGAGGGAGGGAGGGAGGGAGAGAAGGAGGGGAGGAGGGGATAGAAAAAAAGGCAAGTATGTGGGCGGTACGTGGGCGGAGGAGGCAGAGCAAACGCTCTATAAAAAAGACAAAGGAAGTGAATCCACGGAAGAAAAATACGCAGGGCGGGGGGGGGGGGGGGGGGGGCGGAGCAAATAACGAATACAACAAATGTACACAAAAGAGAGATGAAAGAGAAAAACGCTGATAAGGCAAATACAGTGGAACGGACGGAGAGAGGGAGAGATAGAGATAAAGATAGAGATAGAGATAGAGAGAGAGAGAGAGGAGAGAAAAACACGCAGACGAAGAAGCCGAGAAGGGAGACGGAGCGAGAGGACGGGGCCGCGAGAGGGCGTGGGGGTCCAGCAATATCCGGGTCACTCCAGAGATGATAAAATTGCTCAGGTCTCCCAATTGGGCTGGAGAGTCACTTTGCTTTATAGAGGCCATTTTATATTTCGCCTTTTATCGCTCCGATCGGGGGGCTGGGGAGAGAGAGGGGGGCTTAAGGAAAGGAATTCTCAAACGGACAAATGTTTCCTCGCCGCGATAGAGTTATGGCAGGAGACTTCTTACCATCCCTCACAATGGTTCCCGTGATGTAATTTCCGTCTTCCTCTCTTCCATTTTCTATTTCTGCATCAGTTTATTATCATTCTACGCACGCACACTCGCGCGCGGGGGACTTACACACGCAGACACGGACACAGACACAGATACATACTCTCTTACGCACCATCTCTCTCTCCCTCTCACTCTCTCTCTCTCTCTCTCTCTCTCTCTCTCTCTCTCTCTCTCTCTCTCTCTCTCTCTCTCTCTCTCTCTCTCTCTCTCTCTCTCTCTCTCTCTCTCTCTCTCTCTCTCTCTCTCTCTCTCTCTCACACACACACACACACACACACACACACACACACACACACACACACACACACACACACACACACTCACACACACACAAACACAAACACACACACAAACACACACACATACACAAACACAAACACACACACACACAAACACAAACACACGCACACGCACACAAACACACACAAGCACACACACACACACACACACACACACACACACACACACACACACACACACACACACACACACACACACACACACAAACACACACACACACACACACACACACACAGAGACCACGGCCGATAGTGGTCTCATAATGGCTGTCCAAGGTCGGGGTCACGCCGGTTGTCTCCCCCCTCCCCTTCCCCCGGTCCTCACGACTTTCACTTTCGCTCTCGACCTCCCGATAGTCGCAGCAGATTCCTATCTGTCTGTCTGTCCTTTTCTCTTTCTATCCTCCTGTTTGCCTGCCGTGCTCTCCTTCTAGCCTTCTATCCGTTAATTGCTATGTCCCATTCTCTCTCCTGCCTTTCCCTATGTCGGGGCGCTTTGTCTTTTCACAATGTCCAAAGTATTTAATGTACCTTGTAAGTTTTTTGTAATATTTGAACAGTTTTAAGTTTATGATTACCTTTTTTTGCTGTAAAATCTTGTTACATATTGTTATATACTTTTATATACGTCTTTCTCTTATCTTGCAATCTTCTTTCCATTGCCGTATTTTCTCCATGCCTTCCTCTTACGTTTCCTTACCTTCCTTATCTTTCTCATCTCCCTCTCCCCCATACGAACGCCAGGCTGCCCACACTTTCCCCTCGCCGCTCAAATCTGTTTAGAGTTTTCCAGCCACTGTTCACAAGTTTAAAGGGGAAAAAAAAAAAAACGCGCGCATTTTTTCCGGCCAACAAACTTTCGCTAAAGAACATGTGCACGATCCCGGAAATGCCAAGCATGCGTTTTCTTATTTTCTTCTTCCTCCCCCCACCCTGCCTTTGTTCTTTTTCTTCTTTCTTTCTTTTTTTTTCTCTACATTTTTACTTACAGAAAGATCGATGGTCAGGCAAGATTCCGTGTCTTCCTTGCGAGAGGCCGGGCTAAGAATTAAAGAAGGATGATAAAGAAAGAAAGAAAGAAAGAAAAAAAAATGGCGGAATTATACGAAAGGGAAAACAAAGAAAGAGGTAATGAGCAGGAGGTCGTTATGCTGTAAATCTTGAGCTACACGAACCTCCTCCATCTCCTCCTCCCCCTCCCCCCCAACCAACCCCATTTTGCTCTCACCCCCCACCTCATCCTCTTCTCCACGTCCTAATTATCCACTCTTCATCTTCTTCCTATCTTCACCACCTCCTCCTCCACCTCCTCTTCATCCTCTTCCTATCTTCACTACCTCCTCCTCCACCTCCTCTTCGGCCCCCCTTGCCCCCCCCCCCCGCCAACATTCTGGACACAGCAGCTTCTCCCGGCCGCTAGGAAGCCCCGGGTTTCCGGCCGAGGCGCCAACCTTGGTAATGACCAACGCAGAGACACTGACGGAACTGCTGGAGTGCTCTGCCTGCCGACCTCAAGTGGGGCGCTATTTTTGGGCGGGAGTGAGAGTGGCGCTGAATGTGTGCGCGGAGGCTGTGGGGGTAGTGGGGAGGAGGAAGAAGACGTCGGGGGGAAAAGGAAGGAGGAAGAAGGACGATGTGGGGGGCAGAAGGAGGAAGAGGTGGGAGGGAGAGATTGGGAAGAGAGGAAGAGGAAGGCGGAATAGGTGGAGGTAAAGGCGGAGGTACAGGAGTAGGTTGGGGAAGAGTGAAAGAAAGGGCGTGGGGGAACGAGGAGGAGGGGGTGGTGTGGAAGAAGGGTAGTGGGAAGAGGAGGTGGGAGAGGAAGGAGGCATATGTGGAGGAAGGGAGGAGGATGTGGACGGGAAAGGAAAGACAAAGTAGCGAAGAGGAGGAAGAGGTGACTGGGAGGAGGAGGAGGAGGAGGAGGAGGAGGAGGAGGAGGAGGAGGAGGAGGAAGCTGGGGAAAGGAGGAATAGGAAGAGTTGTGGGGAGGACGAAGGAGGAAAAGGCAGAGGGAAGGAAGAACGAAGAAGAGTTGGGAGGAGGAAGGTGGAAGAGCTGGGGGAGGCGGTAGAGGAAGAGGAAGAGTGTGTGTGACGTAAAAAAGGTTGGGGTAGAGTGCCCTCACCCAAAAGCACTCGGACTCACCTTCACCGCCATTACTCCATCGCCAACTCCTTTGTCTGGCGGTGAGACAAGAGGCGCCCGAAGGAGAGGAGAGAGGGGAAAGGGGAGAAAGGAGAAGGCAGAGGAGAAGGGAGAGGAGAGGGGGAGGGGAGAGAAGAAGGGGGGTTCAAGAGAATTAATGTAATTATCACAATTCTTTCCAATTTGATTTTTAACAAATTATTTTTTCCTCGCTCGAACTGACTGATGCTGCCGGCTGTCCCTTGTGTCTTTTCAACTGCAATTTGAATCGTATCGTAATCGTCGTATTGAATTGCATTATCATCCATATCTAGGTCTTTTCCTCCCTTTTCACTTTCACTTTCTCTCTTCTTCTGTCTGGCTGTCATTATGTAGTTAATCTGTGTATCTCTCCTCTCCTCGGTTTTCATCTCTCTCTCTCTTAGCCTCCTTTTCTCTCTGCCTCTTCCTCCCCCTTCTCCCTCCTCACCTTTTTTCTCTCTCTTCCCCCTTCTCTCTCTTTCCCCTTCTCTCTCTTTCCCCCTTCTCTCTCTCTCTTCCCCCTTCTCTCTCTTTCCCCATACTCTCTCTCTCTTTCCCCATACTCTCTCTCTCTTTCCCCATACTCTCTCTCTCTTTCCCCATACTCTCTCTCTCTCTCTCTCTCTCTCTCTCTCTCTCTCTCTCTCTCTCTCTCTCTCTCTCTCTCTCTCTCTCTCTCTCTCTCTCTCTCCGTCCACCTCTCCCTCCCTTACTCTCCTATACTTCTGCTTCGAGTATGACACGCAGAAAACTTTACACAAGCTCCAGAGAAGTCAAACCCGACCGAGGGAGGCAAGGCAAGCAGAAAATCCAGGCGATTGAATTATCCATCGCAGAAAATCTAGGCAGAAAAATCGTACCCGCGGAGAAGCAACAACCGCAACAAAAAGCATTTCTCTCATAATGGGAAATACAATACATCCTCGTTTTACATTTCAGGAAATTTACGAACAAAATTTAGAGTGAAACTGGTGCAATAATCTTGTGGGGGGCAAGGCAGTAAAGACAGCGTGATAGATGGCGGTAAAAACATTACTACCAACGCTGGGTCTTAGCCAAGGGGAAGAAAACATTTATACGGGCATTTCTTCAAATCCTGCACTAATGGTACTCAAACGTACCATGGCGACATACAAACACATATATACGTATACACACACACACACACACATACCTTACGTACATGTCAAGATTCCTTCACCATAATTAGCTGCATATTTCTACGCATCCCTTACAGTGTCCTTCCCATTACACCGACCTCGCAGACGCCATGCACAGACGTCAATACGACATCAGCTTTGCATGGCAGGTGTTTTTCTTATCCTCAGCGGCTCCTTTGTTTCGTCTCCCTCCGTCCCCAATGGCTAATTCTGAGCGTTATGAGGAGGGGATAAGAATTCAAGGAGAATATTAACTTCAAGGAAAAAAGCAAGGGTAAACATTAAATGAGAAAGCGGTTCGTGAAATGGGGAAAGAAAACGCGTCCTCCTCAACATTCACAAAGCCACTCTCCGCCATCTAAACCCACCCGGACAAAGTGTTTTTTTTCCTTTTGTTTTTTTCCCCTTCTTAAGGACGTCTCGTTATTTTCTTTGTCGATCCTGGAAAGCGTGTTACCCTGAAGTAATCACAGGAGGAGTAACGCGGGGCATCGAATTCCGAGCCCCGGGGAGATCGACGACGTGCGGGCGAAGAAGATGGAGGAGAGGGGATTTTCCTCGCGACGGGTAAATTGGTCAGGATTACTGTCCATCTCTGTCAAGCAAGTCTATGCAGGCCTACTTACTGCCCTGTACCCTCTCCTCTCTTTTCACTATATTCACAATTCCCCGAAGTGGATTTCAGCACCATACTTTTAGAGAAAAAAATTAGTAGACAGATTTCTTTTCGAAATGTGATAATCGGCACGTCAAGAAAAAGTCGTGAACCGTGAGAAAAGGTTTATGCACGCGCGCATGCCTATGCTTCGTCGCGAACTTTCCCTAATAACTAAAGTGTCTCCCCCACCCCTCTTCCTTTCCACCAAGCGAAGTAAAGTTACCTCAAGCACACTCAGCAACAGGCAGAGGATGCTAATCGAGTCCTGGTGACAAAGTCCTTCCCTCTAACTCCATAGTTCGAGCTCTTTGTACTCGCCGTCATGAGAGTCCCGCTCGCCTCGCCACCGATTCCCCCCGCACTCCACAAGATAAAAAAAAAAAAAAAAAATCGAGGCAACTGCCATTCCGCAGCGCTTTATCTGACTTTACATACACTGCGCTATGTCAGATATCCAACCTCGATGAAGTTGAAATTGAATTGGCTCACGGATTCCCGTCGAGATGGCGGTTCGTGGCTCGTTCCTTTGCCGAGGGAGGTTTGCACTCTGCCTCCCGCCTTTATACGCGGCCTTGTATGTATATGCTTTACAGGCACAGGTGCATATGCGTAAATGCATATCTAGGTATATGTATAAAAGGAAGGAAACGGAGGACTGGAGAAAAGAGGGAGATGAAGGGAAAACCATTAAGATAATATGGATAGACTTGAGAATGAACTAGTTATTAACAGACTTAAGGATAAATAAAAAGGCAAGGGCGATGAAAATTCGGGAAATGAGAGGGATGTCGGCGACTCTTGGGAAAATGAGGTAAAGGAAGGCGACATGATAATCACAAATCATAAGTCTAATGCGGGGAGCGAAGGGAAAATGAATAAGAAGATAAGGACTAAGGGGAAACGAGTGAAGGAGCGAAGAGGGAGAGCCGAAGAGAGATGGATTCGAACATTAATATCCATCCCAGGTCTCATCACCATAATCCATACTCTCTTGTCAATACCTCAGAACAATGGCAATGCCGACCTCGCGCCTTGCTTTCTACACACGGAACAGGAACAACCACAAGGTCGGTGTTGTCACAGCGTTCGGTTCCTCTTCTGACCCTTATTGATAACCAGAGAATAACCTGTTTGTGGCTGCGTTTCAACCGTAGCATTCGCAGCGTGGGGCCTGCAAGCCTCGTCGTCGACGGCACGGTTTGTGAAATATCTAACATTGGAAATTGTTTGATTACAAAGTCATTGAGAATCTGTTGTAAAAAAGAACAAAAATACTTTTTAAGTTCAAATGTATTTTCTGGAAACGTCACCAGAAGCCTACTAGAGCACACTCAAGAAAAACACTATGGAAAAAGCAACAAAACAGGCAACAGGGCATACGAAATCAATTCCCCGAACCCCCTCCTCCAGGGCCCAATTCTGGCCGAGCCAAAGCCGCGCGTCTGCAGCCAGCCATTCCGGAACAAGAAGCTTAACGTTTCCCGACATTACCGGTACGAAGGGGACCGTAATATAATGCGATCAATGCGTTCCATTCGTATTCCGAACCTATGTACCTGATAAAGTGACTATATCAGGGAGGTAAATTTGATAAGTTAATTAACTCGCCGTCATAGTAGGAAATCAGGGTTCCTGATGCAAATCCTACGCTATGTCTACAGCTCACTCAACTACAGTTCTCTCTCGCACGCTTGCGTCACCGGGACGTGGTGCGACTCGCCAGTCCCCGCCATCTGTGTCAATCCTGACGACGAATGCGATTGTATACAATTCTATACAGTTTAACTTCCGCAAGATCCGCCCTTCCTTTGGTTCTTTCCATCTCTTCCAGCCCATTTTTTTTTTTTTTTTTTTTTTTTTGCATATACTCTCGTACTGCCTCCCGCGGATACGCCAACCAGGCAAACTGAACTAAAAAACTGACGGCGGCCTGAATTCCGAAACGTTCCCCGCGAAATCAAAGACGTCATGCTATCACAGAAACGCCTCCGGTTCAACAAATAAACAGGCGGGTGAAGGAAATCGGTGTGAGTTGGGAAGACAGCATGGGTTGCGAAAGAAAAGAAAAAATGAAACAGACGGATAAATGCTGACAAAGACTTGCTGAGAAAGATAGAAGGAAAGAGAGAGAGAGAGAGAGAGAGAGAGAGAGAGAGAGAGAGAGAGAGAGAGAGAGAGAGAGAGAGAGAGAAGAGGGGGGGAGGGGAAATCCAACCACCAGGACCATATGTTCCAGTTACGTAATTCGCACCACTCGCACTACTTCCGGCTGTCGGGAGAAAATCTCGTTCAAGCGTCACGGCGCGAAGACGTAACAAACTTTCCTGGAGACGACAACCCCCGTGAACGGTGAAGTTCCGGATCCCCGCGCCGTCGCCGTGCTGATAATGAACGCGCACACCGGAAGCAGCCACTGCAGATAAATTCAGTGTATCTGACTGAATAATGAATGCAATGAGAAAATGTGCTGTATGCTTTTATCTCGAAGCACATGAATACATGAATTGTTAATGCTGGTGAAAATTTCTGAGGGCGGGTACTGAGGGAGAGGGAAGGGGGAGGAAGCGGCCGGAAAAGAGAAATCGTTCAGGGGAGGGAGGGGCAGCGGGGAATGCAGGAGCAGAGGACGAAAAGGATAATAAATCAACAAGGAAGGGGTCATTATCATATGAGCCATTAGACCTTGGAGAGCTTTCCCTTACTTCCCCAATCCCTCACACACAGACAGACAGGCAGACACACACACACACACACACACACACACACACACACACACACACACACACACACACACACACACACACACACACACACAGAATAAAACACCAAGAAAGAAAAAGACAAAACCCGAGGAGAGAAAGAGCAAGCCCCACGGCAAGAAACGACCTCCGATCGAGGCCGCGCGATGCTTAAGGTGATTATCAGCTGGTCGGCCTCAATGAATGGAACGCCAAAGGTGGAAAAAATGAGACCGGAAGAACATCCCCTTGGCACGCCGGGCCCCGGGGCACGAAAGGACTGGGGTGCGGCGGGGAAGAGGGAGGGAAGTCGGGAGGAGGGGGGAGAGGGAGCGGCGAGAGGGGTGGCAGCGGCGGTGGTGTCGGCGCGGAGGAGGTCAG
>NC_061854.1:10752695-10757695 GCF_019202785.1 Penaeus chinensis
CCGCGCTTTGCTGCCTGGCTCAGGGACAGCACGGAATCGCCGAGTCCAGGTCCCTTCGCGTCCAGGGTGCCCCCGATACGCATGGATTTCACGGTGTTCAGAGATTTCGGCAACTGCTGAAGATTCACGAGAACCGCCACAATCTTCCCGGGGGCGTGATACTTGCGCGTCCACCTCAGGCGCCCACGCCCCATCCCGCCGCCCACGAGTTTTTCACGACTCCAGCCCTATCATTCCCTGTAAACTTGTCGAGTCTTACACGACCGCCCGCGGCAGACACGCCCCTCCCTCCTCGTGAACATCACCAGCAGGAGGCGCAGGGATCTCTAGGCCTCTCGCCCGCCCTCGAGTCGCCAACCACGTCTCCACATGGCGTGCCTCAGCCTGCCCAGTCACCCCCCGGATCGCAGGCGCCCTTACACTCCTTGTCTCACTTCGAGTCTACAAGAGTGGCCCACCCAGCGCCCGAGGCCCCGAGAGCGCCCGAGATTCCGGCTCATCTGCCCCTCGACCTAGTCAGCCGCCTCAAGGAGTACCCCAACCTGGAGGAGTCCCTCAATCAAGCGCCATTACCGGCCTCCATGCACACCTTCTTCGAACCAACAATACAGGTATATATCTTTGTTCATAGATTGGAATTACTAATTTCTTGTTGTAGAATGACAGACCCTCGCTATAGACTGTGGTTTGTCATGGAATAATAACTTTCTCGAAAATATATACAGAAAACTAGATAAAAAACACCGAAGTAACTGAAAAAACTGCTAAATCCGTTCCACAACAACGGAGAACAACGACGAAATGACAACCCAAACGATAGAGACTCCACAGCAAGTGATAGGAAACCCTGTGAAATATGGACTTTAATTGACGATGCAGTATGTTTATGGAGTCGTTTCCCCTCCAACGCTGCACACCGTTGTAGATGTTATTCGATTCAGAACCAAAGTAAGGGTTAAAGCTGTACGCACGAGAGCGAACACGAGTCCACGCCATCATTTTTTTAACAAAAGTAATCTTTGAACGAAATTCGTCTCGTTTTTTTACTTCCTTAAAACAAATACAAATATGTTCGTTTCTAATTCAAACCGACAATTCCATCCCCATTCCCTTAATGACTCTGCCAACAGGTCAGGGCTGAGGAGGTCAGTGACGAGGAGTGGGGCCAGTACCTGGAGAGCGAGTGGGAGAGCCATGGCATCGTGCCCTCCTTCCTGCCCCGCCCCCCTCCGTACCTCATCAACGTGAACTATGGTGACCACTTGTGCGTGCACTTGGGTTCACTTATTACGCCGGCCCAAGCAAGACACCAACCCAAGGCTTTGCAGTAAGAAGCTTCGATATTGTACCCTAATCAATACATCTATAATATATAATAAAAAAAAAATCATAAGAACATGTCAAAGTTAATGAGTTTCAAAAATATAATTAATTAATAGAAAACACACCTGATTAATTCCACGGTTATCAAAACATATAATTTCCGGTAAGAATAACTTTCCCAGGAAACGCGAGTTGCCGGGTCGTATTTACGGCAAGCGACCGGCCATTTTGTCCTATTCAAGCCCCACCGCTCGGCAACAAGTTAATCTAAATTGGCCCGCTTGTGAGCCTCATCTACAATCGCGCCGTTGCCCACAGATTCCCGGGAGAGTCGGGTCGGTATTACGCCCTTCTGCTGTTGGACCTGGACCACCCTGCGAAGCCCTACGTCAACTGGATGCTGGTCAATATCCCTCACAAGCAGCCACAGAAGGGTCAGTTCATCGATTTATATCCATCTCATCTTCAACTGGTATTCCTCAGCAGTAATCTAATTTCCATTGTCAATTTCACGGCAAACAAGACGAAGCTCCGTGTACAGGGAAGAGTAAATAAGAACAGCGATACTCCACATCATAGGCAAACAGGCCCGAGTGCCACGCACTCCCTGAAGTCCTAAACCAAATCAAGTCGCCAAACTTTCCCCAAAGCTTAACTCAACTTCTCCTTCATCTGTGCCTTAGAGTCCTTGATCCCCTCCCCCTCCCCCTCCCCCCTGTTCTACCAATGGCTGATCTGTGTGGTCTTGCGGTTCCGTCCTTAGGTACGGAGGTGGTGCAGTACGACCCCCCACGACCTGCTCAGGGATCGGGTTCTCATCGTGTGGTGTTTCTGCTGTACCTCCAGCAGGCCGCTATCCCTCCTGATGACCCTGCGCTTCCTAAGGCCAGGTCATGTCAGGTTAGTGTCCAGTAATGTTTGTGAGCTATACAGCTGCAAATCCTCGTTGCATAGGCTCATAATACCTGGGTTCCGAAAGACTCCTTGAAATACACTTTACAACTCACCCTTAAGCGACAGAAAATGTGAGTATCAGATTCTATGCTTATCTTAGATTCATTTTAAACATCTGAGGTAAATGTATACATGGAAACCCCCCAGCACATATCTTGATCAACATGATTCGAACAGCTTAATCCTAAATGCGTCTGAATACGTAAGTGCTCAGTATCAACAGAGATAAATTTATATTTTCTCGTATCTATCTGATTGTTTATAACGTTTCTTCCCTCCGGGGTTCATCAACAATGTATATACCATACACGTCTGCTCCTTCCCTGACAGAAATCCGGTCGAGATGTCGTGGATCTGGACGCGATGTCACGTGACCTGGGGCTGAAGGGTCCCGTGGCAGGGAACTATTTCCTGGCCGAGTGGGACGTCACGGTCGAACACAGCTGCACTCCGCCTCGCCAGTAGTGCACTCGCGCCCGCACCTGCTTCCAGTTCGTCCAGCTTACTTGCCTGTCTACAAAAATCACCTAATCACATCAGAGATGCGAAGGGCAGTTAAGCAACGCGCTGTTGCATCCACTTGCCCACGCCACAGCTGGTGGCATCGTCAACGCTCCTCACCAACGCCCTTGCCAGCTACAGTGTAGGTGTTGTCTCGGTAACTCCAATGTTTAAAAGTTCTATCGAATCCCATTCTGATGGAATTTAAATAAATAATGAATTCCTAGTTGGAGTAATTATTTTTAAAAGCTGGCAATGTAACGATTTCCACGGTGGGTACAAATTATATCAAAAATGAATTATCTAGTCTTATCATACACAATTACATTGTAAAAACAAACAATTACAATTACATAAAGTAACCCCCCCCAAAAAAAAAAATATATATATATGCAAATATACATAAAACTAATTCCTAAATCATATCTATAAATACGCAAAATAAACACTCGAATAAATAAATGTAAGTTAACCAATATATACGACTTTTCATTTGCCTCTCCTGCCGTCACGCAAGACTCGGCACCACCCGCGAGGCCTAGCACGCCTCCTCGCCTCAGCCTACACGGCGCGGCCCTCCTGTCCGGCCCCACTGCCTCGCTGCGGGGAGGATGGTATTACAAACAACGTCCACATGTATATGCATGCAGGTAGAATTACAAATACCCACGATCAAATTTGACAGGGGGAATATACACACATTTATGCAGTATGTATCTGCACATGTGTACTGTTTTTTTTTTTTTTTTGTAAAAAGCGTACACATCCCACCTAAACTGAGAGGGAGAGGGAGAGAAAAGGAGAGAGAGGGAATGCCTATGTATCTTTTCCATATGTATTCCGCATACCAAAAGTCTTCTTCCTTCCCTCCCTTTCCCCCCATTTCGCAACCCCATCAATCTATTCGACTTCTTTTTCCACGCATTTTTCCCACACCTCCCCGCTCTCCTTTTTCCTTCTCCCCTCCGCTCACGCTATCCCCGTCCATTCCTATCCGCTGCGTCAGGCCCCGTCCCTTCCCTCCCCTTGCCTTCCGTAATGAAATACCCGTCCTTCAATTAACTGGTCACAGAATACTTCACATGTATTATGTCAAGAGAGATCCGCCGCAAGGAATAATGTTAAATTGGAAGAGCCATTTGGTCGGTCCTCCTCTGCCGTCCCGCCATATTCTGGCCTCTCGATCCGGGACTATGCGAAAAGGAACCTTAATGACGTCATGTTGGTTAAGAACTTTTGCTGAGTATTTTCCCTTCTCTGGGGGGTCTGTAAACATGACATTTAATGAATGTATTTTTCTGCTTCGAAAAAGAGAGAGAAAATAAACAATGGCAGTTTTTTAAAATGTCTTCAAATTCCGTCTAATAACGTTCAGACTTTATAGATTTGAAAGCGAAGCTCACAGCGCTGCCGGCGAAGCCCTAAGAGCGGTATCGTCAGTCTGGAGCCGAGATGCGCGACTTATTTCCTCCTTGATAATATTGTCTTGGTTTCCGACATCCAGCCCGGCGTACGAGTACTCGAAAGTGGAACACACTTTCGAGAGCGAGACTGATCAGGTAACGCCATTTCTTCTTCTTTTAGCTACGGTTTCCAAGACTCCAATTAGTACCGAAGTGGCAGAAGCCCATCCTAACAGTATCAAAGTTGACTAATACACTTTTCTTGACGCCTGTGCCGCCCCCTTTCTGTCTCTCACTTCCCACTTCGTTCCATTTTCTCTCTGTTCTTCTATATTTTCTTGTTTCTCACCTTTCCGATGTCCTCCTTTAAGATTCCGTTTGTCTTTATTACTCGCGTTTTCCTCCAGTAAGGGGGAAAACAAAGACATACGACAATACTCCTCTCCCCCAGTCTTCGCCAACCTTCCTACCTGCTCTCCCCCCCTCCTTCTCCCTTCCTGCCCCCCCCCCCCCCCGGGCCCTCAGGTAATGCTAGCCGCTGCCCGATCAAGCGGAAGGAGGAGGGCGCTCGACTTTCTGCTTGCGAAAGAAAGGCACAGGCTTCGCTCCTTCTAGCTCTGCCTTTTTCTGGCAAACAAACAAATGAATAAAACAGAGTGAATGGCTCTCTCTTAAATCATTATTTGCACTGGTCGAGCATATTCAGTTCATATATTTTTTTTCTCACTAATGAATGTATCTTCCCCCTGGTTAAGCAGTTATAAACGCACTGAAACGAGTGTATAGCTTTACATCAACACATTCATTACGAAAAAAAGG
>NC_061854.1:10767695-10777695 GCF_019202785.1 Penaeus chinensis
TTTTGCTGACGTTAATAGACTGTCAGAAAATTAGAATTTTGGCAGGGTGAAAAATCTAGTCACATTTTTAATAGGGTTTGAAAAGCACGGTAATTTTGGAAGCCAACATTATAATTGTGGGTGTTGCGCATTTTGATTATCTCGGTTTAACATTCTAATTCTCAGAATAAACATACTTACTGGTAATAAAATAAAGAAAAAAACAACAACGGAACATTCTGGCAAAGGCGAACGGGTTTAGAAAATGTTTGATAAAATCGAGCATTCTTCGTGGGGATTTCTGAAGTAAGATAGTGGTTACTTTGATCGTTCAAGTTGCGAGTAATCTGTCAAACAAAATTAGCATAAGATGGAAAGACGGAAAAGTAACACCTTTTTTTGTACCAATACTATAGAAAGCTTTCTCCGTGTGGGTCTACTTAAAAAGCCATTCAGAGTCATGATGCAAACATAACCGAGAAATTACGTTTTTCCAGTTCATCCAAGTAAAAATGAAAATTCAACCACCACTAGAATTTCGACACATGCTAATATTCGGGAATCAGCTGTTCCAAAATTAGCATATAGCGAGGCAATATGCAATGCATATCATCTACCAAATCACAAAGCGTTAAACATATTAAATCGCGTATATCAAAACCATTTGCTAATAGCTGCCGAGTCCGCGGGATTTAATCACCGTCACACGATACAACAAATATTACGCACACAAAACACAAAATAAACGCTATCTTGAAACAAAAGTAAAATAAAAAAACATCTGCGTTCCCGCCCCCGACGCCCGAAAGAGCAAACACGCCACCGAAAAAGGACGGAGCGTCGGAGCCCAAGTACCGCCGTTCATCCTATCCATACTTCGCTCCGGCCGCTCGCTCCCTCTCGGACGACCCTTGCCGCCGGATCCCATTGTCCTGCAGAGCCTAAAGCTACTCTGCTTCTTATGAGAGACGAGAATGTGCCATCGAGACTGCAGACGGTCGGTTTCGCGCTATTCGCTCTGTGCACAATTGCTTGTGTACCTCAAGTCGGCCCTAAAAATAACGAATTACGGGCCATTCCAGCTGGCACAATGCTGTGGATAGTATCTGATCGCCGTGCGTGTGAGAACCTTCGTAAAACTGAACATTTCCATTTTGTATCATGGTCCTGAGCAATGCGGTCGTTGAGGGTCTTTCCCTTCGCGGCAAAGATCTCCCAACAGCCAGGGCATCATGCAAACGCCCGCGCATCTGGCCTTGTTTGGGACATCACACGCGCGGAAGAGGCCATCCCGGCCGCGGCACCCGTTTCCCGTCTCTTAAACAGTTCCTCCCGTGGTGCATCAGGTAGGGACAGACGGCAGGCCGGTAACGCTCTCGTCCGAGACCAGATGGCTCAGAAGCCCCTCTACATGCCTGGGATTCTGGCTCTTAAGGGCACCCTACAGATGAGCCGGCATTCCGCGTCCGAGCGAAGCAATGGTCGCTCGGCTCCCCCGGAAGGCTTTTAGGGCGGACAATTCCCGTATGAAAAACGTTTTACCAATACTTGTTAAGTGTCATGGAAGCTGCCGATGGCAAGTATGACCACATAGGGAGGAGGAAGTCATGGACCTCACAGACCCTGCTCTCGTACAAAGCCGATTTTTACACGACCTACTTGACACAGCTATTTGACTGATTCTGCAAGTGACTGATTTGACACGATGAGGATTTTAGACATGCTTTTGCATACTCCAAAACACAAACTCGCTTAACCCATTCACCATGCGGGAGTGTCCCCTGTGCCTCGGACGTCAACCGCCATGCTCGGCAGACGGCGATAATGCTAATGCCCGTGACGCTGATGGTGGCAGCAGCTTTAGCGCTGATGACAGGCGGAGTTAATGATGATGGAAAGACAACACGACTCGCCGGCAACAGCGAAGTGCGGCCTCTAATCTGGAGTCGAGTACACAAAGAGGGACTATAGATGAGTATTGACAAAGTAAACAGTGCAAGCAGCATTGCGCACTGCCATCGTCACAATGCATTCACCGCCTCCGCAACAGTGTAATTCATAATGACACTATTCTTGCGTCCTCCATTATTTCAACCTGGATTCACTATACCTTTAATTCACCGCATTCACAGGATCGAAATTCTCATCAGCACTTTCATCACCACACCTAACTCACCACCAACAGCTCGACTGTCACCACTAAATTCATAGCTCGCCCCTGCCATCACTAATTCGCCTCCTTGATCAATATCAACCCAGCGCGTCCCGGCTGCCGTCCCGGACCCCGACGGGACCCGCAGCCCGATCCCGACCCTCGCCACTTCCCTCCGACGCCAATCCCCACGCCGGGTCTCGTGCGGGGAAATAATCCCGTTCGAGCCGGCGGTGCGACGGAGAGAACGACGCGGCGCTTCCTAGAGTCGTTCAGCGCTCACCTCCCACTCTGTTTCAAGAGTCATCACCGAGAGCCACTTGTGCTCCATCCGCAATTTTGCGATTCGCATGAACCGGCCATGACTACGCAATGAGCATCGCCGGGGAGGCAGCCACGGCGAAGGTGATTGGGAAGGAGGGATGGGAGCGGAGAGGGAGAGGCGGGAGACGAAAGAGGGGTGGAGGGAGAGGAAGAGGAAGAGGAGGAGGGAGAAGGAGAGGAAGAAGGAGGGAGGAAGAGAGAGAGGGAGGGAGGGAGGGGGAGGGGGGAGGGAGAGGGGAGGGAGAGAGGAGGGAGGGAGAGAGGAGGGAGGGAGGGAGGGAGGGAGAGAGGGAGGGAGGGAGGGAGGGAGGGAGGGAGGGAGGGAGGGAGAGAGAGAGAGAGAGAGAGAGAGAGAGAGAGAGAGAGAGAGAGAGAGAGAGAGAGAGAGAGAGAGAGAGAGAGAGACTAGAGAGAAAGACTAGAGAAAGAGACTAGAGAGAAAGACTAGAGAGAGAGACTAGAGAGAGAGAGAGAAGAGAAAGAGACAAAATAAAGAGAGAGAGAAGGGCGGAGGCAAGAACGACAGAGAGGGAGCAGGATTAGACCAAGAAGAAACAAGAAGCAGAATTAGATGACAGGGGAGACGGAGGCTAAGAGGATCGGACGCTGAGATTCGATCGCAGAGGAAGGACCGCGAACAATAAAACCAGCAACGACTCATTCGGAGAAGTTGTAAAATGCAATCAAGAGCGAGACTGTTGGTCCTGGAACCGGCGTGTTGTGCTGGGGAGAATGGGAGAGAGAGAAAGAATATTTCACAAGGGCCCAAATAGCGTAAACACGCATGACATGTAACTCCAGAGATAAAAAAAAAAAAACCATTAAAGCCCCATCTGTTTTTATATTAATCACACACTCTCTGCCTTTCTCTTTTTATTATTTGCCTCTTTTTATATACACAGTACAAGTCGTGCGTTGATGAAACACAATTAAATCAGCTTCTCTTTGGTAGCAAGACCAAAAGCTCACATACAACTAATCACCGGGATAAAAAGTAATACATTTCCTCAGCTCCCGCGTTCATTTCCGACCTTTATTCTGCCGCGGAAATTGGCCTCCGCCGAACTCAGAAAACACTCGGATTTTCTTCGTCCGGCCCGGGCCACACCGGGACGGGCCAGTACTGGATGGGATGGAAACTACTGCGTATCCACAGACAAAAACGAAAAATCACAACTCCAAAGTCTGTGGTTAATAATTACACTGCAACCTATTAGCGGACTGTACATGCTATTATCAGACAATTCAGGATACACCCTTGCAAAAAAAGAAAAAAAAAAGGAAAAAGAAAGAGAAAAAGGAGGGAGGAAGGAAGGGAGGGAGGGGAGAGAGAGAGGGAGAGGGAGAGGGAGATGGAAAGGGAAAGAGAGAGAGAGAGAGAGAGAGAGAGAGAGAGAGAGAGAGAGAGAGAGAGAGAGAGAGAGAGAGAGAGAGAGAGAGAGAGAGAGAGAGAGAGAGAGAGCGGGGGGTGGGGGGGCAGACACACGGATAGATGGAGAGACTATAGTCACAAATCCCCCTTCCCTCTCAGCGAAAAACGACACCGAGATGCGGATCTGTCTGATCGCGTCATCTCGGGGCTCGATTTGGTTAATCACGGCGACGGAGACGCTCCCTTCACTCGGCCCCAAACTTTGCACAACAACGAAAAACTCCCTAAACTTTCGAGCATTAAAGTGTCACAACACACCTCTTTAGGGGGTGGGGGTGAGCTCCTCCCCGCAGCGCCCCCGCCCACTCCTCCCATGCTTCTCCGTCGCCTCAGCTTCCACGAGCCTGCATCACCCCGCAGCCGTGACGTCGAGCGATTCGAAAGGTCGGAATGGTGGAATGGGGGGGGGGGGGGGTTAATGTACAGGAAGGTGAATGCGACAACTAAAACAGTGAAAATAAATATATATTTCATGCAAAGGAAGTCTCTCGTACTACTAATTCTAACCATGGAGGAAATTAGGAAATGAGGAAATAAAAAACAAAACAAAAAAACTTGACTGTTTTTCCCCCAACCTCCTCAAGCCGTCAGCTGTTTATGGAACCGGCTCCACGGACCCCCCCCCCCCCCCGCTCCATCTGGCCCTCAATCCACCGAACGAGCAATGCTGAGAGTGCAATGAATAAAAAACATCTTCGCGCACATGTTGCACCTCTTGAGGCATTAGATCATTAAGCCAGCGCAGGCAGGTTATGAGAAGAAAAAACTAATACCATTAACGTCAGAATGGAAAGGCATTGTTGGGCCGTTCTTAACGGTCTTAAGGGTGCTTTACCGCAACACATGCAAAATTGTGCTACAAGCAAATTTCTTTCGACTTTCAAATCACGTTCCTTGCCCGGCCTGTCGCTAAATCGCTGGATAAACAAGAACAAAGTCGACACATGCATTTTTTCAGTGGCACCGTTTTCCGTTGCTGAAAGCATAACTCTGCGCCAACATGTCGGCTGCAGATATTGAGATTCTAAAAATCCAATTCTTCTACAATTATTCTTTTGACGCGTGTGGCCGGGAGAAATTTTATGGTCCGCTTCACAGTTTACTTTTTCCTTCAGCTTCCTGGTGACTTGCCTTGGCTACTGACAATAAATCTACATATCAAAACCAGGACGTACATAATCTGGCGGCTATATAAAAAAAAAAAAAAAAAAAAAAAAAAAAATCAAAACGTTATTTAACAACTACTAAAATATGTTTATTTGGCACTATGATCAGAGAGAGAGAGAGAGAGAGAGAGAGAGAGAGAGAGAGAGAGAGAGAGAGAGAGAAGAGAGAGAAGAGAGAGAGAGAGAGAGAGAGAGAGAGAGAGAGAGAGAGAGAGAGAGAGAGAGAGAGAGAGAGGAGAGAGAGAGAGAGAGAGAGAGAGAGAGAGAGAGAGAGAGAGAGAGAGAGAGAGAGAGAGAGAGAGAGAGAAAGAAAGAGAGAGAGAGAGAGAGAGAGAGAGAGAGAGAGAGAGAGAGAGAGAGAGAGAGAGAGAGAGAGAGAGAGAGAGAGAGAGAGAGAGAGAGAGAGAGAGAGAGACAGAGAGAGAGACAGAGAGAGAGAGAGAGAGAGAGAGAGAGAGAGAGAGAGAGAGAGAGAGAGAGAGAGAGAGAGAGAGAGAGAGAGAGAGTAATTGTGGAACGATCACTAAACACACACACACACACACACACACACACACACACACACACACACACACATACATACATACATACACGCACACGCACACACGCACACACACACACAGTCACTTACACCGAAACTCCTCACTACTTCCAAAGCTACATGAAGCTATAAACTCCTCAGCTCCTTTGCCTTTACTTTCCTACCTTCCCTTTTCCTGCCTCGCTTTCTCCCTACCTATCTACCTAACGTCCTTCCTACCTGCGTCCTTACTCAACTACCTACCTGCCTTCCTTCTCACCTGCCTACCTCTCTGCTTGCATTTCTCGATCTCTTTATTTTTACGCCTTCTTTTATAATCGAATCTATTTCCTCATATATCTACTCTTCCCTTCTTCCTCGCCGTTGGAATGGTTATATTTCATAATTTTGGAACCAGCGGGGCGGAGAGGCAGCCCGCCCTCCCCCTCCCTAAACTAAAAGTTTCCTCTTAGCGACATTAAAGGCTTCCAAACTTCAACTGTCACATCATTTTAAGAAGAAAAAAATCGCAATAAAATTTTTGTTTCGTTTCTTCCTTATTTAGCAACTGAGGAATTCGGACGGACGGACAAAATTCGCTTCGAGAGAAGACGAAGCCTGGATGTTTTCCGCGATGTCTGCGCTATAAAAGGCTCGCCTGTTGTCTTGTCTGAGATAATACCAACGCTTAGTTTCTGTCATCTTTTCCTCACAAGGGAGCCAGGTATCAAATAAAACAAGAGGAGATATCGCACATCCGGCTGCCGGCCGTCGCTTTCATCTGGCGTCCCCGCCTTCCTTTCATCTCTTCTCGCACTCGCTCACTAAGAACCTCTAATCATCGTCGCAAATGTCAATGGGAATGTAGGATTACTGTGCCTGACATAGCTGTGAGCATGCATTTCCATCAGCTTCCGTTACAGCGGCGCCGCCGATTCGTGGGGCTTCTGATACCCTCCGCGGGGACTGGGCTCCGACACCTTGCTCTCATCAAAGCTTTGCAGCCCCACACCCCCGACCGCCTTCTCCTTCGCGCTTTTCCAGTCCATCGCTTCCCTTCGAGCCCCTGATGCTAATTACAGTCCAAAGTTTCCCATCGCTATCTCCTTTCCCTCTTTCCCTCCGTGGCCCTCCGTGGCCCCTTCCCATCCTCCTTTCTCTCCCGCGGACTGTGGCTTTTCTCCAGCCATGAGAGAAATAACAGAAATCGCTCCACGCACGAACAGGTTTTCAATTTTCTGCAGGTCACTTGCAGAGCGGGCCCGCCTCATCGAGCCTTTAAAGACGACATCACAATATCAATGGCATGTAGCGGTCGTCTTTATGACGAAATGTAAGACGTTACTTTTTAAGACGCAGCCCTCCTCTACCCGTCGGAATGCATCATCATCGACGAGATGATGAAGCTCCCTCCCCTCTCGCCTTCTTCTCTCCCCCTCCCTCCCATCAATCACCGCCTACGTCGTCGCTCCTAATACGTTCACCCTGTAATTCCACTTCAAAGACACCAAAAAACGGAGCCACTCGCAAAAAACATAAACCGTCAAGCCGCCGCCTTCACTTTTCTTCCTTTATTTTCCCCGTCTCCCTCCTCGTCCACGAAAAAGCATGCTGCTTCACGTGTTCTAATACGCGTTGCAGCTTCGGTGTCAAGGGCCGGGAAAGAAGACCAGCCGATCGACACTCAAGTGCCCAGTCAAAATCACCGCCAAGGAGCTCGACTAAGAACTTTTGTGTTTGTTCTTTGTCGCCTATATTTTTTCTTCTCTTTGCCGAAATCCTCAGAGGCAAAATGTGACAGAACGACTGATTGTCGCGCTGATTTGCATGAGGCGCTTTGGCAAATTCATAATGCGATCTTTTTTTGCATGGCCCCCTCCCTGCCTGCATAAAACACTGCACATATTTAAAATCAGACAAAATTCAAATATGCAAACTTATTTGTTCTGTTTATAATTCCAAGTGAACCGGCACGCAGCCTTTCATCTGCATACGTTCCACGCACTTTGATCTTAATGATTTTAATCATATTACAACCTGACTCAAATCACGATTTTCATAAGCCTCTCTGACGCAACCTGAACATGAATAATGGAACGCGAGCAAGGGCGAAGACGATACAAAGCCTGAAAGTTGGGCCCAAATTTGCAAAAAAGTGATATTAATGGTCTAGATAATTTCCTCTCAGTTGGTGGGGGGATTACGGGTGGGCGGGGGCATGCTAGTGGGTCTGTTTTTGTGAGCCGGGGGGAGGGGGGGGGGGGCACTAGCACGACACACACCTGCCTCCTTTAGCCTCCTGACCTTCCTCATTCTGGTCTTAATTCCTTTAGCGGAGTGTATGTGGCCATGAAGCCTATTATAAATATAAAGGATGATGGTGATGCCGGTGATGACAGCAATGACACGGGCAATGAAAGTGCCATAATCACCGCATGAGCAGCAGACAAAGCGTGAAAACATTATCGAAATGATGAAGCGACCACGAAGAAAACGACCCAGCAGACGACCGCGTCATAACTGCGAGAGAGAAAAAAACACAAAGGGAGACAAAATGTGTGAGGTGCGCAATATTCGCATGACGGGTAAGAGGCATCATTACCGCCCAGAGCGAGGCGAGGGTGGCCGGGGAGGAGGAGGAGGAGCACGGGAGGGGGAAGGGTGGTGATGGGGAGGGGGAGGGGGAGGGAATGGAGAGGGAGGGGGAGGGAGTGGAGAGGGAGGGGGAGAGTTAGGCGGGATGGAGAGAGACGATGGGGATGGAGAGGGAAAGAGGGAGGGAAAGAGGGGAGAGGGAAAGAGGGGAGAGGGAAGAGACAGAAGGGGAGGAGAAAGAGATTGAGGAGAGCAGAGAAGCGGGAGGAAAGGATTAGGATTAGGATTCGTAGGAGCAGCATCAGCAGGTACACGGGAAGAGGTGGGAGGGCGGTTGAAGAGGGGAAGACGGAGGGAGGAGGGCAAGGTGGCGGTGCAGAGACGCCGCAATAACCGCGTGTGTGCCCTGTTGTGCGCCATCTGCCCCGGAGCCGGCTCAGCGTCTCTGCATTGTCTCATTGTATCTGCAGGTCGGAGAATGATTAGACCAAAGCCTCGCCCGGCCTCGTCATATGCACTGCGACAGGAAACACGGCGTGCAGAAACAAATCCTCGATTCCTCATCGAGGCAATATCCTCCTCTGTGCAAGCTTACTCTATCCCACTTCCCATAAAGCACAAACAAACTCAAATCCACGAAGGCAATTTCCACACAAAACCAGCTTTAATAATTTCCACCATAATAATAAATCACTCCGACCAAAGAAATAGTTTTCCGCCGGAAAATTGCATCACGCATATATTGCTGCCTCATCTGCAACTTGGGACAACCTCGTGACCGCAATGCTGAAAATGAACGTCAGGCAAGTAAATATGTTTGCGTATGAGCCTGCCTTGCTCATCCTTCTCCTCCTACCCTTCCCCCTCCTTCGCCTTCACCACTTCTCCCTATTCCTTCTCCTCACTCTCCCTCTTTCATATCCGTCTCCTGCCCTTCCTCCTACTCCTGATCTTCCTCCTCCTGCCATTTCTCTCCGCCCCCTCTTCCCGCTCCCGCTCCTCCTTCTCCCATTTCTCCGCGCCCTCCTCGCGCCGTATGGTAATCACGCTCGAGCCTTGGGCAATAAAGTCAATCCCGGTATTCATGGAAACTGTGAAAACATTATCTTAACTTTTCTCAGGCGCGATAAGACATCCCCGCGAAGGTGTGTGGGACTGCAAATACAGCTTAACTTTGTACTAAAAAGTAGAGGAAAAAAAACGCCAGGCAGAAGCAGAAAACGCTAAAACGGAAGAAAGATAAAGGTGGCAGAGGAGTCTAGAAAGGAAGAAAGATAAAAGTAAAAATACTCCGACTGAGACGTCCAGAACATGATGGATAAGAACGATATGGATCAGTGCTTTACTATAATCACCACCTTTTTGGATTTTGTGTCTGCTATCATTTTAAACTCAGAGATCAAAATTCTATTTCCAGCTATACTCTGCCGAAAACCACCTTCAACCCGCCTTTCAGTCTCGTCCTTTTTCCGATTCTTTTCACGTCAGTCGGTCTGTCGTCCGCCCAATCCTCATGTCAATTTTAAACATATTTTATCATCCGACCCTCTGAACAAACCCAGAGCAGCAAACAAGTACGTGAAACTTCCGTAGATTTCTCGTGCAAAAAAAAAAAAAAAAAAAATCCGCCAGAGACGGTCTTTTCTTCACGTGCATTACCTGGGCTAAGAAAGAGAGAGGGATGGAGAGAAAGATGATAAAAAAAGAAAATCCTGCTGAAAATGTTTAGGGGAAAATCCTTCGCGGTAATTAGCGAAGTTCTTAAGACTTACCTCCCCCCCTATACTCCCCCAGACTCCTTCCTTCCCTCCCTCCCTTGCTCGAGTGTCTTC
>NC_061854.1:10780195-10790195 GCF_019202785.1 Penaeus chinensis
AATGGTTGCCATGTAAATGGGAAACGGTAAACGATTCTTCAGCCATAAAATTCCTTGTTGCAGAGAACATGAACTGCTTAATGAGAACGCGAGCGGCACGTGACCTCCACCCAGGTACAAAAAGACAGAAGTGGTGTTAATTTTGAACGAGTATCTATTTCAAATACAAAGATCAAGCAGAAGGAAAGAAAAAGCAAGATTATCTTCATTAACGCCATTACAAAAGTTATCTAGAACGCATTTTTTTTACACAAGTATTTCTTATGACTCGATTAACCGATAAAACCAATTAATTTGTATCAACCACTCGAAAGAACAGAAGCTGACAATGGCAAAAAAGAAACTGGCTTAAAGACAAGAGATAGAAAAAGGGGCGACGAGAGAGGGAAGTGAAAAAACAAAAGAGAAAAATAAAGATACAGAAGCACAGGTGCGGAGCTCTCAGATAGGGTTCTAAAGGCGGATAATAACAAAGGGTTAGACGCTGACGCCATTAATGTACAGGTTAATAAGCCTTTGATGTAGAGGGCGAGGACGCGAGAAAAGAAAGGGGTGGGGGTAGGCGCAAGGATGAGGGAGAGGGAGAGGAGAGGGAGAGGGAGAGGGAGAGGGTGAGGGAGAGAGTGACGGTGAAGGTGTGGGGCAGGGGAGAGGCTAAAGACTGGGGCAGGGGTAAGGGGTGAGAGGTGAGAAGCAGGGATGGGGAGGGAGACGGATGATCTAAAGTGCCCTAATATACGGCGGTGGTGAAAGACGCGGGTGTAAGAGAAGGGAGTGGAGGGAGTCGGAGTCAGGAGGGGGGGGGGGGGGCAGAGAGAGTGATAAACCAAGGGGAACATGAAACGTGGCTGAGAGTGCGGGCTGCAAGCAATGGAAATGGCTTCTACCTGAAAGAGGTCTAGAAGGCGAAGATGAAGACTAAAAGCGGAGGGAACGGTTCTATCAAAGAAGCTTTGTAGAGAAAGAGAGAAAGAAAGAGAGAGAGAGAGAGAGAGAGAGAGAGAGAGAGAGAGAGAGAGAGAGAGAGAGAGAGAGAGAGAGAGAGAGAGAGAGAGAGAGAGAGAGAGAGAGAGAGGGTGGTAGAGAGAGAGAGAGGGTGATAGAGAGAGAGAGAGAGTGGAGGAAGTGAGGGAAAGAGAAGGGAGTGGCAGTGAGAGGGAGAGAAAGAGAAAGAGAGGAGAGAGAGAAAAAAAAAAGACAGGATAGGAGACGCGCAGAAATAAAGATAAAAATAATCACAAAGATAAAACCCACAATTAAGACCGCATCCCGCCATCAGCCGCCCGTAAAACGTCTCGACTCGCACTCGCCTTGTTTCCTTCCCATGAGACGGCGACAAAAAGACGCCCCCCCCCCCCCCCCGCCCTGGGCCCCGAGAGAGGCGCGAGTAACCCAAACTATCATCGCGACACCACAAAAGTCGCCAAAAAGTTAGCCGGCCCGGAACACGACGACTCTTATTCTCATTTTGAAAACCGCGGAGTAAAACTTTGCTAATCAAGGCACCGGATTCGGACACTTCAATCTCCGTCTCCTTCCCCGCCTTTCTTTCTTTCTGTCCTTGCTCTCCCTTTTTGTTTAACCTCTCTTGACATTTGTTACAAGTCATGAAACGCCAGTGAGATTCGCAGAAAATGGAAGGGAATGAAGACGAGCGAAATCGGAAGGGTGCAAGGCTGGGTGCGTGCGACACAACGCGGAACGATGTATTGACTCTTGGAAATATATATAAAGTTTACATGTGCAGGTATAGTCGTCGGAAGTTGCAACGCAATCATACAATAAACAAATATGAATAAGGTACTTCAGAAAAGTGCTTTCCGGGAAAAAAAACAGCTGGCGGGAAAGAGCACAATGAAATACGAACTGGCAAAATAAACCCTTCGGTAAAACACGAGACATACCAGTGAATACAATTCAAATAAAGGAAATGAAAAACAACACTGGGAAATGGAAGCAAAACAGGATAAAGGTGGAAAGGAAAGTGGAAAACAGCAAGGAAAAGGAAGAAGACAGAGAGCATCCTACTTCGAGGCAACAGGTCCATCTATCCTGCCCGTGGTCTTATCTCGGCCACACGGTTCGCACCCAGTGAGACCGACCATTTCCTCTGGCGGGCGGACGGGCCCTTGCTTCGCTCGCACATGCTCACGCAAACAAACACACGCAGGCACAGTGACATAATAAGCGCTGAGAGCATGTACAAGTGCCCTCTCTAACATCCGGGCTGTCTGTCCGGAATATTCGCTGATCATTAGAGGACAAATGGAAAACTGAATATAAAAGTGAAAACGTTGCTTTATAGAGAGGGGCAACTACATGGAAAAGCGATGGAAACAGAGAGAGAGAGAGAGAGAGAGAGAGAGAGAGAGAGAGAGAGAGAGAGAGAGAGAGAGAGAGAGAGAGAGAGAGAGAGAGAGAGAGAGAGAGAGAGAGAGAATGAGATACAGAGAGAGAGAGATGAGATACAGAGAGAGAGAAATGAGATACAGAGAGAGAGAGATGAGATACAGAGAGAGAGAGATTAGATACAGAGAGAGAGAGAGATGAGATACAGAGAGAGAGAGATGAGATACAGAGAGAGAGATGAGATACAGAGAGAGAGATGAGATACAGAGAAAGAGAGATGAGATACAGAGAGAGAGAGAGAGATGAGATACAGAGAGAGAGAGAGAGAGAGAGAGAGAGAGAGAGAGAGAGAGAGAGAGAGAGAGAGAGAGAGAGAGAGAGAGAGAGAGAGAGAGAGAGAGAGAGAGAGAGATGAGATACAAAGAGAGAGAGATGAGATACAGAGAGAGATGAGATACAGAGAGAGATGAGATACAAAGAGAGAGGCGAGAGAGAGGAGATACAGACAAAGAAAGATACAGAGTCAGGGAAAATGGTTGGCGTTGACGAGGGAGCGAACTAAAAGAGAAACGGATTTCGGCCAGTGGGGGCGTTGCATCCGTTGATTACATCCCAAGAAACACCTTCGGGCGGGGAGACTCAACGCCTAACTTCCATCTCTCTGCTCCCTCCGCCCCTCTCTCCCCTCTGCATTTTCCTTTCTCAACCCTTACATCTACCTTTCGATTTCTTGTTTCCGAACATTTCTCTCCGGTTACCTTCACATTTCCCCAAATCCCTCGACTGCATCCATTCCTCCCTCACACATCTCACGAATCCTTCTCCCATCGCTCCGTCCCCTCTTCCTTCTTCCACCCTCCCTCCACCTTCCCCTCTTTCCCCATTCCGCTTCCCCTCAGTCGCCAAGGCAGCTGGCTTGTGACACGTGATACAGCGACGAGTCCACACAGGCCGACGCCATCACCAAACTCTGATGGTCGCCTCATTCAGCATCCTTACCTGCTGACTCCAGGTAACTCCGAACAAAAGAGGGGGGGGAGCTCAGGGAAGGCGGGAGGGAGGGAGGGAGGGGGAAGAAGGAAGGGGACGAAGAGGGGTAAGGATGGGATGAGGAGATATAAGAGCGGGAAGAGGGAAAGGCTGAGGGATGACGAGGAGAGGATGGAGAGTGAAAGAAGGGGAAGAAGAGGGGTAAAGATGGAATGAAGATAAGAGGGGGATAGGAAGGTATGGGGAAAATTAGAGAGGAACGGAAGTTTAAGACAGAAGTGGGGAAAACAAAGGACTAGTTTTGGGGGGAGAGGAAGGAGGGAAGGCGAGGAGAAAGGAGGGAAGGAGAGGGGAGAAGAGGAAACACACACACACACACACACACACACACACACAGAGAGAGAGAGAGAGAGAGAGAGAGAGAGAGAGAGAGAGAGAGAGAGAGAGAGAGAGAGAGAGAGAGAGAGAGAGAGAGAGAGAGAGAGAGAGAGGGAGAGAGGGAGAGAGGGAGAGAGGGAGAGAGGGAGAGAGGGAGAGAGGGAGAGAGGGGGAGAGAGGGGGAGAGAGGTGGGGAGAGAGAGAGAGAGAGAGAGAGAGAGAGAGAGAGAGAGAGAGAGAGAGAGAGAGAGAGAGAGAGAGAGAGAGAGAGAGAGAGAGAGAGAGAGAGAGAGAGAGAGAGCATTACGGAAAAAGAGACAAAGAAGAAACAGAAAGGATTTAAAGAGAATAGAAAGAGCGAGAAAGAGAGCACATAACATCAATAATGCCCATTCGTACTCCCCGACTAGCTTCACTAGAGAGCGAGCGAAACAGAGAGAGAGAGAAAGAAAAGAAACAACAGTGTGCTAGTATTTTGACAGGTCATTGCATCAACTGCCAATACCGGGCGACAACATCTGGTTGAGTTGCCGGAGTTTGAATATCAGGGTTCCATGGGTCAGATACACGCCCTTCTGATCATCACTTCGGTGCCAATAGTGTCAACGGGGCGGTCGGGGTGAAATGGGGGGAATAAATGAGTGGGGGAAGATGTAACGGAAAATTAAATGCTATTCAAATTTACTTACGGATATGCACAGACACGCGCAGAAAAAAAAAACAGATGGAAAACATTTGTAAGTACATGCATCTCTCTCCCAACACATACAGAGGCACCACGCATACACAAACGTGGGTGTGTGTGTGTGTGTGTGTGTGTGTGTGTGTGTGTGTGTGTGTGTGTGTGTGTGTGTGTGTGTGTGTGTGTGTGTGTGTGTGCGCGTGTGTGTGCGTGTGTGTGCGTGTGTGTGCGTGTGTGCGAGAGAGAGAGAGAGAGAGAGAGAGAGAGAGAGAGAGAGAGAGAGAGAGAGAGAGAGAGAGAGAGAGAGAGAGAGAGAGAGAGAGAGAGAGAGAGAGAGAGAGAGAGAGAGACCAGTCAGCAAGAAACAAACAATCAAACGAAGCAAGCCAGCCCCGAAAGCGTCGTGGAGATCCTGCCTCCTCGGCGTAATACATCAAGTGGATTCGTCTCCTTGAATTAATCAGACTTCGACTCCTCGCCTCTGCTTCTCAAAAACCTCCACCACCTCCCCCATTCGCCTCCCTCCTGTCCCTCCTCCTCCAGCACGCCCTTCTACATCAAGCGGATTTCAAACCTACTCAAGAGGATTCTGTATCCTTCCCCTCAGGCCACCGGCGATTCCTCTTACCTCTTTTCTTCTCTGTTTCTCTTCCTCTTGATCCTGTATCCTGGCAACAAGCACTATTTTCTCCACCAAACTCTCGCCAAAACCTGAGCCCAGATATATCTGCCGCAAGTCTCAGCCGACGTAACAACACGCAAAGCACACACACACCAACACGCACTTTTGTACGGAAATGCCCGACTTGACGCCTCCCTGCCTCTCCGATCGTGCGTGAGCGCGCTCATCCGCCAAGACGCTACCAAGTCTCGATTATGCCCCGCGGGACTCGACTTTGCCACGCGATCGCTCCTTACTGCAAGGCCTGCATCGCCATCCTCTAATAGCACCTTTACCTGACGTTGGAATTGTCCTAAAGCCTCCTCCTCTCTCTTCTCGGAATATTTTCTGGTATACTGCATTCCCCCGCGCATGTTCCAGACAACCCACCCTGTCCTCAAGACATGGTCTCCAAGCCGAGTGCTCATTAATCCTTTTCAAAAGCGTGAAGGTCATGAGAACTGATAATTAAAGTTCTGCTCTTCACCAGAGCTTCCCCTTCCCCCAATGTCAAAATCTTTCTCGGAAACGGCAAAGCATCAACAGTCACATTCACTTTCGCAGAGCATATATCGATTGGCAATTACGATCTCTAGGAGAGCAATGACCTAAAAAGACAGCACTATGGAAACACTAGCCAAGATGATCTAAAGAAAACTTGAAGGTGATAAAAAAAAAAAAAAAAAAAAAATCTACGCCGTTCACACCTTCATCTACACACACACGTCTCAGCGATGAACATATTATAAAAGCAGACTTGATTTCGAGTCAACATGGCTGTGCTCAGGAACAAACTCGCCCAATCTCAGCACCTGCGTCTCCGATCACACAAAGCAAAACCGCCCAAAGGGAGGACTGATGGCAAAGGTGCGGAAGGATGTGGGTGGTGAGAAGGGACTGAGAGGGAAGAGAGGAATTGAGAGCGAAAGAATTAGGAAGAGCATTGAGAGAGGAGAAGGAAAGAGAAGAGATGCGAAAGGGGGGAAAAAATTGGAAAAGACGAGAGAATAGAAGACAAAGAGGAAACATGCAGAAGCGAAACAAGCACAAAGAGCGAGAATGAAACAAAGGCAGAAAGGAAAATAATGGATGGAGAGGCGTGGGAAGAGCCAGAGCCACACGGGCGCTTCGGACCAGGAGGCTGCAGGAGGAGAGAAGCAATGATTTGTATTCCTGTCGCCGCGTCCGCACCAACAACCACGTCCCCGCATACATTACAGGAGCTCCGACATCTTATTCGAGAAGTTTGCAACGCTGATGCTCAATACCTCAGAGCAAATGTAGTGGCATTGCTGTATTTACGGCAGCGCCACGAAAGCCCTCACGGACAGAGGCAGTATCATAAGTCTGTGCCGAACAAAACAAGGGCGTCAGCCATGAGTATTGGCAGGAACGAAGGCTGAAAGACAGCCAGATATCAACGACTGGAAAACTTCATAAAAATTTCCCTTCTTTTTCCCCTACATGATTTAACATAATTGCGAACAATCATAAGCGATAATGTTGCGGTTAAATTTGTTTTACATCACATACTACATATGATACACATATAACAGGTATACATACGCACGTACATCTCTCTCTCATTCCTTCCTACTCTCCCTCTTTTTTTTTCTTTCTCTTATATATATATATATATATATATATATATATATATATTACACACACAAACACACACACACAGATAATATAATGAATTTAGTCTCCATGAGTGTGGAGAAAACAGTGTAATGGCATTAGGGGTAACAGATCGCTCTAGCAACAAAATATCAGTTATGACTCTGATTTACTGCTGTGTTGGACATCAGGTTAATAACAATCTGTGCGGTGACTCTTCCGTGCGGGGAGAAAAGGAGAAGAGGAGAAGAGGAGAGGAAGAGAGAGGAAGAGAGAGAGAGAGAGAGAGAGAGAGAGAGAGAGAGAGAGAGAGAGAGAGAGAGAGAGAGAGAGAGAGAGAGAGAGAGAGAGAGAGAGAGAGAGAGAGAGATTGCCCTTTAGCTTTTACCCGGCGCCAATAACGAGACATAAATTTCATAAGCCCGACTCCTCTTCACGCGAGGTTTCCTAAGCCTATCCACAGAATCTGAAATTCCTTATTTAACCTTGCCAACGCTCCTTCCCTTATTAGCCGCATTCCTGGGCGATGAAAGGCCCCAAAGCCTCTTGCGTACGAGGGTTCACCGGGAGAAAGCCGTTCAGAATGCCCAGGTCAGCCTTGTCATCCTGCAGACTCCCGCCGGGGTAACAATACAGCTCGACAATAAAATGTGCTTTATTCCCGTCTTTTACAGCGCTGTGGATGGCCCCATGAGATGGCTACCGCCCTTTGATATCTAATATATAAGCGACCAGTGGAATCTCATAACCTGCAGTGCTGCAGTGCAATTATCAACGAAGAAATCACAAAGAACAAATTACTGCGATATTGAGAGAATTAGGTTTCTATATTCACTCCTAAAATCTGATTCGGTATTTTCGACCAGCAAATAAGTTAATAAGCCGGAGTCTCACCTTTTCTACATCGCCGGGGGCTGTATTAATAGTTAAAAGCCATGACGCAGCAAAACCGCTACGGGATATTGCTCTTCCATCACCGAGATGTCACGGCCCTCGGCGACTCGCTTCCCACCTGGAGATCCATGCATTCCCCCGGGACCGTTATCGCGACAAGTTTGCAGACTTTGTGAATTTATGGCGCTCACCGGAGAACGAGTAAAAAGAAAGGAAAAAATATATAAAAAATAGCAAACGCACACATACACACAAATTGCGCTTCCCGTCTCTCCCTTCGCCCTCCCCCTCCCTTTCCTTTCCCTTTCATTTTTCACTCACGAAAAAAGCTGACGAAGTGCTCCCCTTTCCCTGATTTATTTTCGGCGGATTCCCAATTCTTACATTCCTATGGATGATACTCTGACCTTTCGCTCTCGCTCTCGCTGATAACATCTACGGGCGGAAACTTTGCTGCGCTGGAAAAGGTCACAATATCACTCAAGTTCACGGTCCATTTCGGTCTGTTTAAGAACGAACGAAAATGAATTTTATGACTTCAAACTTTCGACGCAACTCCATCATTTTTTTACGCTACACAGATCATTGTTTTCGGATCTTGGCTCGGAAGTCTGTGGATTTATCGTTCTCACTTCTGGAGTAAACAAAAATTCGTCGACATACTGAAGGCAAAATGCACCAAAATAAGCGACCCAAGTTCACATGCTTCACTTCTTCTGAGCCCTTGAGAGAGCATGATTTGCACATTTCATTCGCCGCAAAGAGTGGCTCGTGAATAACAAACACGAGGTTGAAATGATCCAAGTTTCCGATAAAACTTCGATCGTCGTGGAATATTCCTCACTTAGCCAACAATATCTCACGTGTGCCTTAAAATGCGCCTTCATCAACCGTCACTTTCTATACTATAGCTGACCACCCACCGCCTCCCTCTCCCCTCTTCTGCTGGCGCCCATCCAAACGCGGCTCCCCCTCCATGTGTCTCTCCAGCATCTCTCCCTTTAGCAATTTGTCATTCCTGCCAGTACGCCGCCCTGTCTCATGGCCAGCACTATATAATCTTGCATCATAATATATCAAAATCTGCTTCGGGCTCTTCCTGCACTGCCCTGAAATTTGAATAATACAATCGCGCGTTTTTAAAACTCTTACTTAGACTGGGCCGTTATTGGATTACGAATGTAGCTTAATGAATCATTCAAATTGCATTACGGTCGCGTGTTGTTCCTGCGCCCTTCCCCTCATACCCCACCCTTCCCACTTTTCTCCTCCCCTCCCCTTACCCACACCTCTTCCTCTCCCCCCTTCCCTTTATACCCTGCCCTTTCCCCTTTCCTACTCCTGCGTCCTCGTCCCCGCCTCTTCCCCTCCCCTTACCTCCATCTTTCTCCTCAAGCCCTGCCCTGCCCCCTCCTCTCCCCTCGACCACGTCCATTCCCTTTCCCCTTGTCTTCTCTCCTCCTCGTACCCCCCCCCCCCCCTCATCGCCTCGGGCGTGGGAGCGGGGCAGGCCCGGGAGATCTGGAAAACAACGTCATTTCATAATATTTAACAAAATAAACAGTCAAGGCGAATGTTGTTTCTCCGCTCTCTCCTTTCATAACGACCGGCAAACACTGCTCTTTTTTCCTCTCAAAATGGAGGATGGGGAGGCAGCAGCAAATTCTGTGCGGGGACGTTAAGCGAGAGGCCAAAAGAAATGATAATATGAGTAAGAAAGGAACGAAAAAGAAGTTCAAATGAGGTCATGCACCTCCCTTAGAAGAAGTGTCGTCATTTTTTTTGAGGATTCCTTTTGCGGGGTAGTTCGAGTCGGCGAGGCGGACAGAGGGGCGGGCGGCGGCAGAGAGAGGGCGACGCAGAGAGATGGACGAGGCTCGTGCAAGAGTCGTACAAGAGAGAAAGCTGCTTCGAGCGGTCGCACTCACGGCACCTTCCGGACGCGAGGGCATAAACCACGCAAATACGCTGCTCGTCATCCCTGTCTTCTTCGCTCTCCGAGCACGACCACCGCCCTCGCACGCAACAAGGAATTTAAAGTCCGCTGTGTACATTCACACTCCAAATTGCCCGGAACCACGCCCATGTACACGCAAGCTTGCTCGGACAAACACGAAGTAAAGAATACACTCTAATCTAGAAAATGAAGAGCGAAAAACACTCGGATAAAACATACAGCGACAAAACCAAAGGCTGGTCCCCTCGCAGCAGGCGACGGAACTCCCTGGAGACGGAACCATTGTAAAACATACCCCCCCCCCCCCCCCGCGCAGGCTTGGATCTAATCCAATACTTGTCTAACACTTTGAAACAACTTGTTCATGCTCAAAGACATTCCCTTCTAACCCCCACTTCTCCCCTCCCCCCCTCCATTCCAGAAAAATAGGAGACACCGAGTACCCGGCCATCCACCGGCGCAAGAATCTGGG
>NC_061854.1:10795195-10805195 GCF_019202785.1 Penaeus chinensis
GAATCATTAGGAATGATAACGATGATGATAATGAAAGCAGCAATCAAAAGAAATACCCAAAGAAAATCAGATAGAAGTTAATGTACAACTGATAAAAAATAAAAATATCTCTTCAAAACATAATATAGTAAAGAGGAACAAAAAGGAAACAGTAAAGCTAAACGAGGGAAAACGATAACAGCACTACCATCTGACACGAGGCGAACGGACAGCAAAGCGAAGCGCAAAGCCGGGAACGCGATGACGCCCGGAGGCCGACCCGCCCGCTGCAACACCTCATCACGCGGAAACCCAATCCGCCGCCCCTCTGCTGCAACGCTTGAAATCGTGTGCATTAGAGAAATAAAATACTAACACGAGTCCAACGCTCGCCAGCAGATGCCACAACAGGGAAATGGTACACAGCTTATTAACGACGCAGCACATTTCCATCACAAACAGCCTGTAACTACGCATTCCTAATGGCGCTGGGCCCTGCCTCCCCCACGAAAGAATACTTGGCGAATAAGAGAAAAGGTACGCGACCAGGAATTCTTTCGGCAAAGGCACTAAATCAAATATCCCGACTCTGGCAAACATTCGAAAAGAAAATGATGGTCGAGGAAGCGACCGGGAACAAAAAATCCCTGGTTCTTATTTCACCTTATCTAATTTTCATTTAATGAGAACTGATAGCTCGTAGAAAAAGTAGGAAAGCGAGACGGACTGACACAGAGGGATAGAGAGAAGGTAGAAAGGGGGGTGGGGTTGGGGAGAGGAAAGGGGAGACGGAGGGAGGAGGCCGATGAGGAAGTGGAGGGGGAAGAAGAGCAAGAGGAAAAGGAAGAGGAGTAGGGGTAGGAGTAGGAGTAGGAGTAGGAGGAGGAGGAGGAAGAGCAGGAGCAGGAGGAAAAGGAGGAGGAGGAGGAAGAGCAGGAGCAGGAGGAAAAGGAGGAGGAGGAGGAGGAAGAGCAGGAGCAGGAGGAAAGGGAGGAGGAGGAGGAGGAAGAGCAGGAGCAGGAGGAAAAGGAGGAGGAAGGAGGCGGAAGGAAGAGGAGGAGGAAGGAGGCGGAAGGAAGAGGAGGAGGAAGGAAAGAGGTGAATGTGGGTATGAAGAGGGGAAATAGTGGAGGAGAAAGTGGGGGACGGCGTGGATGGAAAGAGGTGTCTTCGGCTGACTGACTTTCCTACTGCCTTCCGCTACACTTCCCCCCAGTGGTCAAAGTGGGTAATTGACAGAGGGAGGGAAGGTCGGGGGAAAGAGATGGAAGGACGCAGAGGAAGGTGGAGACCAAAGGAATAATATATTAAGAGGGAAATCACAAGGCAGAGAGGAGGGAACTTGATAACAAAGAAAGGGGTAAATACACTAAGACAGTTAAAAAGTATAGACAAAGGGGCCTAAAGGAAAAGATAATAAAGTGGAGAGGGAGAGAAATGCAAGACCGAGCCAAGGTTCGGCTGCTTAGCAATGGCACTGTCAAACCTTGACTGAATACGAGAAAACGGGAAAAATGAAATAAAAATGAGTATGAAGGAAATGGCGAAACCGGCGCACAAGAGGAAATGAGGCGAAATTAACAAGGGGCAGGAAGGAAGAGAGAGTCGAAGAAAGAAGGGCAAGAAGACGGGAGAAGCAGGGAACATGTAAGCCGAGACCTGCTGCCCGCAAATTAACACTGTCCTCGTTAGTCGCCCTAATGGATGCCCACTAAACACCTGGTCCTCATTACCTGGCCGGGGGAGAGGAAGGGCGAAACAAATAGGTAGGAAAGGGGAAACAGGAAGAGCAGCCAGACACAAAAAAAGGTGAGAGACAAAGGAGAAAGGGGAAGGTATTACGACATCTACAGCATATATACAGTATGTTCAATACACACTTACATCTCGTGAGGTAATTGGTATAAAGGGCATCTGTGTGGACTGAAACAAGAAGTAGATACAGACAGACACAATAATAAAACCCCATAGAACTCAAAATAAATTCCGCGGGTCAAGATATCAAGCGATACCCGCGAAAGACGAAGGCAATGCGTTCAAGATGATACTAAAGGCTACCCATAGAGCGCCCCCCCAAAAAGAACCACCACCCCTGCGAGAGATCCCCCCCCCCCCCCCAGGCCAGGCATCGCAATCGGCAGCCATTCTCCGAAAGCATTAAAGGGAGGCATTAAAAACTTTACGGAGTTTCGCCCACTGACCCGCGAGAAAACCACTCATGACGTCAGCGACATGGCGTCTTGAGGATGCTTCATCATCATCATCATCATCATCATCATCATCATCATCATCATCATCATCATCATCATCATCATCATCATCATCACCATCATCGTTTTCGTCCCAGGAGATCGTGATGCTGATGAGGCCACGCGCGAGAAACGAAGCTCGAAGAGGCTTAATCACTCCCTCCGCTCGCGCGACGCTTTGAGCCTCATCCAACTCCACAGGATTTCTCCACCTCTTTAGACCTTATCGTATATTTCATCTATCTTTTATTTTGGAATATTATGTCAAACTACAAAGCCACAGTTCTTTAACAAACAAAATAAAAAGTACTTTCGCTTTTCCTTTCCCTGAGCCAGGCCCCTCTCTACTTCTCCCCAGCTTCTCCCCTTCCCCGTCCCGATCCTCAAGACACTGTACAGCTAGGATAAAGAGGGCACC
This sequence comes from Penaeus chinensis, assembly GCF_019202785.1. Taxonomy (NCBI): domain Eukaryota; kingdom Metazoa; phylum Arthropoda; class Malacostraca; order Decapoda; family Penaeidae; genus Penaeus; species Penaeus chinensis. The sequence continues at coordinate 10,797,842 of NC_061854.1, forward strand.
ATAATTTTGGTAAGGGAATCTGTCTTCTTGAGCCACCAGCTTACTGCAGCTTTCGGCCCTGTCGCAATCTGAGCTCTCTCTCTTCTGCCTTTCTCTCGCCGCCGCCTCATCTCTTTCGTTTGTCAGCCTCTCTCTTTTTTTTCCTCTCTCTCTAGGTTAAACGTAAACGTTTGAATTTTAATCCATACGATTAGTTAGCCTCGTAATATCACAAGAAGATCTAATTCCCACCAATACGCTGGATATTTTCTTTAATTCCATCAGATCTTCCGGAAATCCTTTTTTTTCGACTTATTTGCTACTTCTCCTTATTCCACAATTTAACACTGGCACCGCCTTCAGTGTCAATCAGCACTTCAGGACGGAAGCTTATTTTTCCTCTTCTCACTCCCTATCTACCTCCTCCGTCTTCTCTATCTCCTACTTCTCCTTGTCGTTATTCCTCCGCCATCGCCGCCCTCGTCCACGAGAGAGTATCCACTCGCCCCTCGTCACAGCCTGTGAGATTCATCTTACAATTTTCCTTTTCGAGAAACGCCTCTTCACTTCGACACTCGTCCCCGCAACCGGTACTTGTCGCCAACCGCCTCCCTTCCGGTCCCCTCTCCTCCTTCCCTCCCCTTCATCTCATCTTCCTCCCCCTCCATCTCTCCTCTCCCTCCCCCCTCCCCGAGCTCTCGGCTTGGAGAGAAAATCCGTCATCGCGGCAACTTTCAGACTGACTGCAAATTCCACGTATTTCCATTTAACTTCGTGTGTGCGGGTCCTGATATTAAGCAACAACTCGGTCTTGATATAAACTTCATACAAGTTATAATTCAGGAAAGATCGGCGAAATCCCTACTTCTTCAACTACTTCTCGAATAACTTGATTAATACGCTGAGACCCATCCATGAACTTATCAAGTCTAACGCTCGACTTAAACTTTCGATCTTTTGGGGAAAACTGTCGAAGATAATATTCGTGTTTTCTCTGCTTCGTTAACACCCTTGACCTCCCCCCCCTCTTCCTCTCCCCCTTTTATGATGAGCTTTGTGGCGGCGGGAAGGCATAATTAATCTGTCGAGCACATTCGGTCCTTTCACGGCATTGTTGAGGATCTAATCTCAGTCACACCCGCCCTTATCTCCACCCTCCCCCCCTCTCTCTCTCTCTTCCTTTACGCCCCCCTTCTCTGTCTCTCGCTTTCCTTCTCCCTCCCTCTCTCTCTCTTTCAACTGCTTTTAGTACCACTAACTCTCCTTTCCTTCACACCTCACTTATTTGCAAGCGTCGCCTATCCCATTTCCACCTTCCACCCCGCACCCCCCCCCCCCCTTCCGCTTCGAGCTCATGGTTCCGATTCTTTTTCTGTCTCTCGTCCTCCCGCTGCCAGGTAGGTCCCTCGACAGAAGCCATCGTTCACGCTCCGAAGGACTCGTCTCCACGTTCCTCTCACCCGTCCACCTAATCCTCACTTCTCCCCCTCTTTCTCGATATTATTTTTCTTCGTCATTCCCGCATTTTACTCCCGCTCCTGTGCTTTTGCCCCTGTTTCTGTTTGTCTTTGTTTGTTTGTTTGCGTGTGTGTGAGAACGAGCGCGAGAGTATGAGTGTACGAGTGAGTGCATGCGTCCTGTCAGCCTCCTCTTCCATTATTCCCAAATCCGAATTCCTACAAAATCTTCGACAGCCGATCCCATTAGCGGACTTCCCTCTCCTTTCTAGCAGCGACTATTACCTGATTTTTTTTCTTTATTCCGGGTATCCCTCGACTGGTCACGTATCCTATCTTCTAATTAACTCTTTGAATATCCCCTTTTCTGTTCTCTAATCATCGTGGAAATGCAATTATAGACAATTACGCACAGTAATAATAAAAAAAAATATCGGAATGAATCTTTTGAGGTTGCCGTGGATACAGTACAAAATAGACATTTTCTTAAATGACGCCAACGAGAATTCCGCGCATCTCTCTCTCTCTCTCTCTCTCTCTCTCTCTCTCTCTCTCTCTCTCTCTCTCTCTCTCTCTCTCTCTCTCTCTCTCTCTCTCTCTCCTCTCCCTTTCTTTCTCCCGCCCCCTCTCTCTCTCCCACCGATCCTCAAAGCACCACTACCACAAAAGGAACTGCCTCCCCGCCCGCCATATCCCGCGGACCACATGTGTCTAACGGACTTAAAAAGGCGCAGGTTTCACCGCTGCCTGGACAGAGACGGGCGTCCTCTGCATATCAGGTCTGAAGATATGTAAATGGAGTTCTTCCTCTGAGAATATTCCCTTCCTTGCGGGACACACGCGGCTAGAAAAACACCGCGCCCCCGTCTCTCACTGGTGGCAAGGTGAGGCGTATGGCACACTGGCACTCCGGAAGAGCAGCAAGCAGGGTTTCCAGGATGCTCTAGTGTGTGTGTTTGGGGGTGCCATGTTGATTGATCACTTCAGACATATAATAAGCAGGTAAGTCGGAACCGGGAAAGTCGGAGTGCGGATGCTTCCTTTTGTAAACGACCATTCCAGGAGATGGCGAATGATATATAATGTATATATATAGTCTATCTGTTTCACTACAAGTATTCTGCTGCATAAAGACGAATCTCACAATCCTGGGGACAGCTATTTATTATTTCCATTATTTTTCCACTGTGCATGTAATTTTATCTTTCTACCCTCTTCACGGAATCCATGACCCGGATGGACGTGGTGCGTGATGGTAATACATTTCGGTTTACGAGTAGACATTTGCCCACAAGCCTGTGGTAAAATGGCGCTGGAGGACGAAGAGCCGCGTCGATAATACGAAATTACAACTCATGTTCAAACGCTATCCTGATGATAACGTCTATCAATTCCATATCAAGACTTTTTAATCAGTGGATAACCAATTTATAAACATCACCTGCACAACCTTTATAAAAAAAATGAAATTAATATTCATGGCAATACGAATTTTTAAACACTTAAAACGAATACAAACTGTAGTATGAAAATTACTATTCACTACAAAGTAGTTAATCACATGCATTTTAATCTGAACTCGATATTAAAACAGAACATAAACAAATGTAATAAAGGTGATGCGTGCCCCCCTATCCAGCCTGAGCGTGATATTAAAAGCTCGTTCCCCCGGTGTTTACCTATCCCGTCCCGATCCTCTTAGTTCCAACTCTGCTCTCGCTCTCTTGCTCTCTCTCGCTCTCTCGCTCTCTCGCTCTCGCTCTCGCTCTCGCTCTCTCTCTCTCTCGCTCTCTCTCTTTCTGTCGGCCAGTCTGTCTGTTTTTGCGTGTCTTTCCTGTTCCAAAATCAGCCTATCTCATCCTTAGTCTTAACATATTCCGATTCTCTCTCTCTCTGTCTCACTCCCTACCTCTCTCTGTGGCATAATCGTCCTTTCTCTTCCCAATCACAATATATATAAGCGCGTAATTGAATTCAATCTCTAAACACAATTCCAAATCCTCTCTTCTCGCTAATAAGGAAATCAATGAGGCACGCCCGATTCATCACCGCAAAATTAATCGTAAATTTAATTCCAGTAGTTCTAAAAGGGGCAAACGATATCGCAGAAACTCTTTTTACAAGATAATCTCTCTCTCCACCCGCAAAAAAGAGTAAAAGTAAGAAAAAAAAAATCCACAGCGAAATCTGGGGCCTTTTTACCGATACATTCAGGGGAAGAGGAGGTAGAAAAAAAAGATGATGCGAACTTCTCGCCATCACATACACGCAAACACGCAAAAAGGAAGAAAGGTAAAAGAGGAAGATAAAAAAAACACTTAAACTGCTCTCGCACTCTTGCGTCATCAACGTGTAATATTCCGAAGCGTGCAGTTGACGGGACGTGGAAAGGGGAAAGGAGGCAGGCGGGGGAGGGGGATACTGTACGAGCAGTATGAAGGAGGATAAGGAGGAAAGCGGATGGAAAGAGGAAGGACACGCGGGAGGAGGCAAGGGCAGAGGAGGAGAGAGATAGGAAGGAAGGGAGGGTGGAAGGGGAAGAGAGGAAGGAGTAGGAGTAGGAGGAAGATCACGGGAATGAGGAAGGGAAGGCGTACGGGGAGGCAGGAAGACAGGCGAGACGGAGAAAAGGGAAGGCGGGAGAAAGGAGAGATGGAGTAGGGAGGAGGGTAGAGGGACTATGACAGGAGAATAAGAGAGGGTGAAAGGGAAATCGTCTCAGCTACATCTGCAGGTGTAAACGTTCAATTTTGCTAATAAAAACTTTTGTGAAAATAAATTTTAGGGGGGAAACCCTAATAACACATACATGCCTGCATACTCGCGAGGCAGAGAAACTGGTCTGTGTGTGTGTGCTTGTCTCTTGTTTTTGTGACCCGCGAAGTTGGCATTCAAGGTAACCCGATAATGCAGTTTGCCCGTCTCGCTCCCTCAAGCAAGGAGTAATTGCTTGTTCCTTTCAGGCAGTACGAGAGGGAAATGGAAAACAAACAAAGAAGACAGACGAACGCACAATTGAAAGAAAAACAAATAACGGCCATCCAAAGAGTATGATCTAGCTAAATGACTTGAAGATGCATGTTTTTTCCCCCAATTATTTACATTACCTTTCCCTACAAAGATTAATATCCTTACGTCACCAAAGAGACCACTGTAATTAGCGGTAATGACCCTAAATATCATCGATGTTCTAGGAAACTCCTAGCGCAGTTGTTCCTACACAGGAATACAAAATCCTCTCCTTCCCCGCTTGTGCCACCCTCCATATCCATCACCGGATCCGTTCTACATAAAACCGCCCACAGCAAGCCTCGCATTTTCTTTCAGTAGCGGCGTCGAGCTCTGAATAACCTGCGGCTGTGAAGCTGGATATGTAGCTGGGGGCGTCGCTAGGGAGCATCCTGATGGAGAAGGATAACGGAGCGTCTCAGCCTGGTTTCAGGGAGTGTGAGAGCTCGCATTCCATTCCCGCAGGGGCGTTAAGGCCGGCTTCTGCCGCCGTCCCTCCTCTCCTGGCTTTGGGGTCGCCACTCCCGGACTCTCAGAAATTAGATGATGAGATTTTGTATCGGAAAGGGTTGTAAGATGAAGAAATTTCTTCTAATATCATGTTTCTTCCCTTTGACAGTATACATTCCGTAAAGAAACGCAAGGACAAACCTTTTTTTTTGTTATTATTTCATGAACTTATGGCAACACTTTCCGTCTCTTAATAGCGTTGGTGCAATATATGCACGTACTCCTGCTCTACTTTCGATTATTTATCGGAACTCAACAAGTAACAAATGGATTCGGCAAGTCTTTTTGGTTCATCCCAACAGGTTTAATAATAATAATAATAATATATATATATATATATATATGTATGTATCTTTTAAAATTTAATTTTCCATTTCAGTCAGCTCGATTTCCCTTGGGACATTTTATATTATGAGTTTGCAGAATCAATTTCCCCAAAGGACCTTCTGCTGCTTCATGCGTGTTACCAATAAAGATGTTCGTTATTGTATTTCGCTTCTATGTTGTTGAGGGCTATATTTAGTTCAAAGATCCTTTATCATTTCCGAAGGATGTTTACTGTTGTAAAGAGGGAGAGAGAAGGAGAGAGGAGGGGAGAGAGTGAGGGAGGGAAGGAGGGGAGGGGGAGAAGGGAGGGAGAAGGGAGGGGGAAGGGAGGGAGGGAGGAAGGGAGGGAGGAAGGGAGGGAGGGAGGGAGGGAGGGAGGGAGGGAGGGAGGGAGGGAGGGAGGGAGGGAGGGAGGGAGGGAGGGAGGGAGGGGGAGGGAAAGACCGATAAAAGCCTCCAACTGCGCGAGGGAACGGTGGCCAAATTAATCCCTTTCTTTTCAAAACTCAAGTAGAAGGGAACCTAATCACCGAGAGTCGCCCAAGACAAGGGGGTGCCGCGTCCGCAAAAAGACTGGCACCTCCTTCAGCGCCGCACATTAGAACGCAAACCACTAAGAGCCCCCCCGCGCATCCGCCCTCCATCCGTCCCTCAAGCCCTCCCCATCTCCTCCTCTTCCTCCTGCTCCTCCGCGCCGCAGACGTGGCCAAGGAAGGGGAGAAACAATGATCTTGTGTTGCCTTAGGTTCCCACGAGACCCGCGCGAGGAGAGGCCAACAACAGGAGACCTCCACAACTCCGACGCGTTGTGAGGCTCTTGTACTCGTCTTCCTTTGCTGGATTTTCCGTTTTGATTCCCAAATGCGCTCTTTAATGAGACTCTACCGAGTTTTACATCCCGGCCTTAACTGAAATGGGTGGAAAAATATATACACATATTCATCTAAGGAAACATTCGCTCTACAACAATAACGTTACGGTCACCAGCGGGAATGGTTCTCAACACAATACTACATCCCCAACAATAATACAGTATCCGCAATACCCAAACTTGACAGAGGAGAATAAAGGTGCTGACAGCCTCGCAATATTCCCTCGCAGTGAAGAGCGAAGTGAAACTAAATCCGCTTCATGCCATGGAAATTCACACTCGGTTAGGGAGACCTGTTGTGTCGGCTCCCCCGCCCCGCCCCGCCAGGGAACACACGGACGCAACAAAGAGACGAAAAACAGACAATGTGCTGACAGGATTCTTTTCGACGTTGTGTGGGATAGGAGGCGGGTTGCTTACGGTGAGGATTTTTTCTCGAGTAGCGCGGGCGTCAAAGGGGATATGAGAACGTCATTGTGAGGCAGTAAACGCATCAGCCAAAGGAACGGACTTTTTCTGACTCCATGTCTCCGGTGGCAGGTGCCTCGACCAAGAATAAGCAATAGGAATAAAAGTGAAAATCGACATCCGGATTAAAAACGCCAAATGAGAAGCGAGGGATTGGGAAAGGAATGTTTGCGTGTTCAGGGTGAAATGAGGGGAGGACGCGGAGAGGAAGCGGAAGAGGAAGGAGGTGCTGGAGTCTCGACGGGACTTAAACGACCCACTCTCCGCTCTCCTCCTCCTCCTCCTCGTCGTCCTCTTCCCGCAGAATGGAAGTCGCCCACTTAAGCCCTTCCCTCACAACGCCCGCCTCATTCTTCATTCGCCGGAGCTTCCGTCTTCCCTTACCGTGCCTCCCCGTGTGCCCTCCTTAAGCATGACGAGGTTTCCGATTCCCGCTGCGCTTCTGCGGCGACCGCTGGAGCCCGAAAAGCATTCCTTAAGCCATGCTTTGTTTAACACGCAGTCTAAACGAGGTAACTGCGCCAAACTGGGAAAGTCAACGCGAGTTACTTTATAATGCATAAATTCGCCTATTTTCATCTCAGAGACTGACGAACTTTTATCTTACAATATCCTGTGCCCCGGAAAAATATGTTTGATCAACAAAGTTTTGGTCCCGTCTGCGGCAGACATCTTATTCCACAGTTCACAGTGTAATGTTCTGCCGCATCTAAATTTCCGTGAGGAATTTTGA
>NC_061854.1:10815195-10822695 GCF_019202785.1 Penaeus chinensis
GAGAGAGGGGGAGGGGGAGACAGAGAGGGAGAGGGGGAGACAGAGAGGGAGAGGGGGAGACAGAGAGGGAGAGGGGAAGACAGAGAGGGAGAGGGGGGAGACGAGAGAGGGAGAGGAGAGAGAGAGAGAGAGGGGGGAGAGGGGGAAAGAGATAGGAAGAGAGGGAGAAAGGGGGAGAGGGAGAAAGGGGGAGAGGGAGGAAGGGGGGGAGGGAGGGAGGGAGGGAGGGAGGGAGGGAGGGAGGGATGGAGGGAGAGAGGAGAGAGAGAGAGAGAGAGAGAGAGAGAGAGAGAGAGAGAGAGAGAGAGAGAGAGAGAGAGAGAGAGAGAGAGAGAGAGAGAGAGAGAGAGAGAGAAGAGGAGAGAGAGAAGGGAGGGAGGAAAAGAGGGAGGGAAGGAGGGAGAAAGAGAGGGAGGGAGGGAGGGAAGGAGAGAGGGAGGGAAGGAGAGAGGGAAAGAGAGAGAGAGAGAGAGAGAGAGAGAGAGAGAGAGAGAGAGAGAGAGAGAGAGAGAGAGGAGAGAGGGGAGGGAGAGGGAGAGGGAGAGGGAGAGGGAGAGGGAGAGGGAGAGGGAGAGGGAGAGGGAGGGAGAGGGAGAGAGAGGGAGAGAGAGGGAGAGAGAGGGAGGGAGGGGAGGGAGGGAGGGAGGGAGGGAGGGAGAGAGAGAGTGTTCACAAGGCATTACAAAATATTAACAAGGCATAACGGAATAGTAACTAGGATTGTCTACTCATTTCCAATCAGCAAAATTCCAATAACAATGGGTAAACATTTTTCCACTGAGTTAATGTGAATGTGAACTTGTGCCACATTTTTTTTTTTTTTTTTTGCTTGCTGTCCCATATCATAGATTATTTGTATCTGACCTTTAGGGCCTTGAAAACAGGAGTGAACAAAATAAATAAATAAATAAACACATGAATAAATCCGCCCTAACCTTGATAACCAGAGTAAAAAAAAAAAAGAAAAACGAATGAACAAATGCTCCTGATGGGATTGAAACCAGGAGTGAAACAACAAAAAACAAATAAATAAATAAATAAACATATAAATAGATCGGCTCTTCCCCTTGCTCTCTCCCATAGCCTCCGTGCACACCCGCTGGAGCAGCTAACTGGTCCCGCGAGAGGCCTGGCTTTCGAGGGGCACGGCCAGTTTACTTTAGGGGAGTTTCCCTGGGCGGCCCGAGGACGTGAGACTTGCCCCAATGACGGTATCAGTCTCTCCCCGCCTTCCCTATTTCCTTTTTTTTAAGGTTCCCCTCACCTCCCAATTTGCCACTTAATTACCTCGCACATCTGACCTTCCCTTTACACTGTAGAGTTATCCTTTTCTCCCTTGGCTCCCTCTCACTTCACACTCACAGTCTTCCCCTGTCTTGTTTTTCTTATACTCTTTTCGTCTCGTTTGACCTATTTGCGTGTTTTCGTTCTATTTCTTCTACAGCTCCTTCTACAATCGCCCTTTTTCAACCTTTAGTAATTTCGATATTTTTTTTATCTTCCTTCCTCCTGTCTTTTTCACATTTTCATTTTTCCCCAATTAAATATTCCGAAGCGTTAAGCTTGAAGCGACAGTCATGGTTGCCAAATGTGATGAGGGAGAACGATTTTAAGATTCAGGATTTCTGAAACAGCGACTACGGCTCACTAAGAGGATTGATCAACGCCCACCTCACGTGGTCATTTGCATATTTCAGTGGCGGACAATATTCCCTGCCATTCGCGATTCGACACAAAACTTTGACTCTTAACTTTCGTCAGCACGTTTATCTGTAATTGTCAACTCTTCAGTCTGTTTAAAAAATATGACAAAATTAGTCTTAAAAAAAACACGGAGACAAACGTCCTACGCTGCAAATTCTGGTTCGCGTATAACGGCCGTGAAATATGAAGAATGGGAGATGAGAAATTCCGATGGAATTCTGGCCCCTTCATTCCCCCCCCCCCTCTCGCAACCTCTTGCAACGTCTCTATTCCTCGATGTCTCTTTTATCGCCTTGCAATGGAAACTCTTCCAAGAATCCTAGGCATAAATTCTAAGTGGTAAACAATTGCTCACTCAGAGAAAAAGGCGTTGATGCAAAACAAAAGTACATAACAATAGCTCTTACGTACACGCACTCGCATGAAATGAAAGGGATGGCGGGCGGCGGGAGGGAGGGGGGAGGAGAGGGCGGAAGAGAGATAGGAGATAAATGGAGGAGGGAAGAAGGGAGGGGAAGAGACAAAGATAGATAGAAAGATCGATAGACAGAGGCAGAGACACCGACAATGACACCCATTCTGGCGAGATCCATCACCTGTCTGAGGAAGTCAACACGAGACAATTCTTAGACCAAATCAATCGTGTCACACAGGACCGAGCATATACACACACAATTTCTTTTTAACTGTCTAAGATTTACAAAATAAAATAATAATCAAAATGTTTATATTTTCGTGAAATTCTATTTTAGCCTGACGATGTAAATAATTCAATGTATTCCCTCGCTCCTAGAAAATAAAACAAAAGGGAAAAACAAAACAAAAAATAGAGACAGTAAATCTTTTAAACTTTAATTCAGGAGCAGGATAAAAAGTAATTAGAACAAAATAAAAATAATAAACGTTATTGTCGTTTTTCTGTCTATACTTCCAATGCCTACGTCATCATCTAGAAAATACTCCCCCTTTTTCACCCTTGCAAACATTTTACTCCATCCCTCCACTCCTTTCCCTTTCCATCTACTCTCCTCCTACCTCCTCTCCCCCGAAGTCCTGCCTCCTACTCCACTCCCCCACCCATGAGGCCCGGCCCCCTACTCCTCTTCCCCAACCGTGAGGCCCCGCCCCCAACTCCACTCCCCCACCCGTGAGGCCCCGCCCCCTTGGCTGACCAGGGAGTGAACTCTGACATTTCTGCCTCCGCCGGGACCCGATTCTCCCGAAAGGCCATTATACTCCGCGCTGAGGCAACGGAGCTACTCCATGGCAATCATTCTGATATAATATGCTTTAATGTGTGTGCGTTTGCCTGCGTAGTTTGTTTGCACGATTGGATCTCTTTTCGGGGATGAAAACGAAAGTGCGTATATGTGCGTGAGTGTGTGTAGGTAAGCATGAATGACAATACCCGCACAGTCATGGAACGGGGCGGAGCGCATGGGAAATGGAGGCCGGGAAGCTTTATGTATGTTTTTTTACATGTAATGTTTTAATTTCAACGAACCTCATCTCTCAATGCTGGGACGGATGGAAAGATCGTGGAGATAAGAATGGGTCGTCGAGGGGGAATGGGGAGGGGGGAGGGTGCCCTCTAACGCCGGACATGCAATTTGTTAAGTCTCATTTCAGTTGAGATGAAGTCATTTTATTTACATATGGATCATGAGCGAGGGTAGATAGTATGAAAAAGAGAAGGATATCTATCTATCTATCTATATATATGTATATGTGTGTGTGTGCGTGTGTGCGTGTTTGTGTGTGTGTGTGTGTGTGTGTGTGTGTGTGTGTGTGTGTGTGTGTGTGTGTGTGTGTGTGTGTGTGTGTGTGTGTGTGTGTGTGTGTTTATGTGTGTGTGTGTGTGTGTGTGTGTGTGTGTGTGTGTGTGTGTGTGTGTGTGTGTGTGTGTGTGTGTGTGTGTGTGTGTGTGTATGTATGTATGTATGTATGTATGTATGTATGTATGTATGTATGTGTGTGTGTGTGTGTGTGTGTGTGTGTGTGTGTGTGTGTGTGTGTGTGTGTGTGTGTGTGTGTGTGTTGTGTGTGTGTGTGAATACAAAACCATGGATACTGTTCCCGACGTTTTCATCTTCGTGCGAGTACCTTCAGTTAAACAATTCGGAATTAATTTACATATCTTGAGCGAGGTAAATGCAATGAAAATGCAGGCATACCCTGTCCCTAAAAAGCAGTTTTCGAATACAAACACGGTTTCGATCTGAAATAAGGCAGTGCTGGAGATATCTCAGCGTCATGAAATATACCAGGGCCTGACCAATCCTTGTCATGTATCTAAGGTATTTTTCCTTCCATATATAATGTCATCTCCATGTGCTCGTACTGACGCTGGACATGCACACTACGTTATTTACACGCACACCACAAATATAGCGACACAACACATCTGAAATCCCACTCTCACATTCGGATATTTATACTATACTCAGACAAACACCCCCAATCCTAAATCATAAATTTAACACACACACACACACACTCACACACACACACACACACACACAAAACCGCCGCCGAAGTGATCATGCCTTTCACGTACGCACGAGAAAACGGAAATCGCTATCGCCTCTAAAAAGAAGACGCGATCAAAAGAGCGCGCGAAATGAACACCCAATTCCTGATCGCAAGCAAGGCACGTGTTGAGCGGACTCGCCCAAGTGACGCCGCGCGCAATCTCCGCAACGGAAAAGCCTCATTTACATCCCAGATCAAAGAGAACAAAGGCAACTTCGCTTCGGAATCAACAGGTGCGTTCGAGGGTCGATTCGCGCGAAGAACAAACATGTATAATTCATGCTGACTGCGGAGCGAATTCAACATCCCCCTCCCCCCCTCTTTCCCTCCCTATCAACTATCCTGTTAACTGAAACGGGCGGCGAGATACGGGAAAGTTAGGCAATATTGCGAGCCAAGTCCTGTTATGGAGCACGAGGAAGTCTTTGCAAGTGGATAGGACGCGGGTAAATGTGGATGCCGACGCAGGAACGGGAGACTCCCGCGAGCGCACAGATGGCTAAAACCGTTGGAAAAATGTGGATATGTGCCGATTACCGAGGGATAATGCGTAGATGAAGATAATACGCTGTAGGTGCGAGTTTTAATGAATCTCCACTGCAAGAGGAACATACGTAAATAAATGCATATCTGAATACAGCCGTGAATGAGTGATTACGGGGAAAGAAATGAATAGGAAGCCGAGAGGTGGAGCCATGTTTCTGGGAGCTTTTGTCTATTTAATCAGCAATTACGTGACTCTTCCTTGCACTTCCTTTCTCTTGTGTAAAGAGATGATCTTAATATGTATAAACATCAGAATTTTTCTGTCTGTCCGAGAGTCCGCCCGCCCACTTGTCTTCCTGATTGCCAGGTTGTTTGTTTACCTGTCTATCTGTCACTCAAACTTTCCTCACATACTGGACTGATTCTATACAGCAGCTCTTGTAATGAAACAATTACTACACTAAAAACTATAATCCCTGAACGAATAAAAACAAGAAGGAAAGGGAGAGTTCATTCCCTGCTCGATCATTTCTATCGTTCAAATAAACTTCCAAAAGAGCCAATAAAAATACATCTGGCATACCTTGCTGCCCTCTGCCTCCAGCCGAGGACCTAAAGGAATGTCGCTATTATTTCAATATTAACATCGAGGCAGCGACCGCGATCCTCCAACAACAACATTTGTATAGCAAAGGAAACTACGGACTGCTTGTGCACCAAACAAACTGTAAACACATGCAGATAACATGGGGAACAAAGATACACGAGCCAGGGAAACATGCAAGTATTCACCGGGGATTACACAGCCTCCACCGTGTCCCAAGCTTAATTGTGTGTGGCTACAATATCCTCAATCCTCCCTTCGATGGTAAACATTGTTTCGTGGCTTGTCCAATGCTCCTGAATATCCTAGAGTGCTTCTGCTTCACAATGCGTGGGAACACGTTCTTATTCGCGATTACATGTATTCGCACATACGTTAACGCATGGTATCCCTCTACACAATCTCCGTTTCTCTCTCTATCTGTCTCTCTCTCTCTCTATCTGTCTCTCTCTCCTCTCTCTATCTTCTCTCTCTCCTCTCTATTTCTCTCTCTCCTCTCTCTATTTCTCTCTCTCCTCTCTATCTCTCTCTCTCTCTATTTCTCTCTCTCTCTCTCTATTTCTCTCTCTCCTCTCTCTATTTCTCTCTCTCCTCTCTCTATTTCTCTCTCTCCTCTCTCTATTTCTCTCTCTCCTCTCTCTATTTCTCTCTCTCCTCTCTCTATTTCTCTCTCTCCTCTCTCATTTCTCTCTCTATTTCTCTCTCTCCTCTCTCTATTTCTCTCTCTTCTCTCTCTATTTCTCTCTCTCTCTCTCTATTTCTCTCTTCCTCCTCTATTTCTCTCTTCCTCTTCTCTATTTCTCTCTTCCTCTCTATTTCTCTCTTCCTCTCTATTTCTCTCTTCCTCTCTCTATTTCTCTCTCTCCCTCTCTATTTCTCCTCTCCCTCTTTTCTCTCTCTCCTCTCTTTCTCTCTCTCCTCTCTCTATCTTCTCTCTCTCTCTCTCTCTCTCTCTTTCTCTCTCCTCTCTCTTTTCTCTCTTCCCCTCCATTCTTCTCTCTATTTTCTCTCTCCTCTCTCATTCCTCTACTCCTTCTCATCTCCTTCTCTCTTTTCTCTCTCTCCCTACTCTCTTCCTCTCTCTCTCTCTCTCTCTCCTCTCTCTATTTCTCTCTCTCCTCTCTCTATTTCTCTCTCTCCTCTCTCTATTTCTCTCTCTCCTCTCTCTATTTCTCTCTCTCCTCTCTCTATTTCTCTCTCTCCTCTCTCTATTTCTCTCCCTCTCCCTCTATTTCTCTCCCTCTCCCTCTCCTCTCCTCTCTCTCTCTCTCTCTCTCTCTCTCTCTCTCTCTCTCTCTCTCTCTCTCTCTCTCTCTCTCTCTCTCTCTCTCTCTCTCTCTCTCTCTCTCTGATTACACGTTGGGCAGGTTATCCCCCGTACCACGCTGCCCAACGCCGAAAAAGTTCACAACATATTTTCAGCAGACCAACAACTCAGAGCCGAGAGCATCAGCACCAAAAGGACACCGGCGGAGGCGATCCTTCCCTCCTTCCCTCCTTCCTTCCTTCCCTCCCTCTTCCCTCCCTCTCCCCCTTCCCATTTCGCAGAGAGACTTTTCAATTTCTTAATCCATCGCGTTCTTTCAGCGCCCGAGGAGTGCCTCCAGAGGCCCGAAATTTCTGACACACTTTAATATCTAAATAAAATAGCTATGTTTTATTACGCGATGGAAATTGTCTCCCAAATTGGCTGGCGTGAAGAGGGCACTGTAAAAGGTGAGTGAGGGTAAATGAACAGAGGGGAATGACGGAGGGAGGAAGGAGAGAACGGAGAGGAAGAGGGACGAATGGAGGGGGAAAGAAGGGGAGATAATTAGAGAGACACAGAGGGAAGGGGCAAGGTAGGTTTGGGGGACATATGGGGAGGGGGAGGAGGGAGGAAGGGCGAGAAAGAGAGAGAAGAGAGAAAAGAGAAGAGAGAGATAGGGAGCGGAAGAAGGAAATGGAGAAAGGGAGGAAAGGGTTGTGAACGGTGCGAGGGGAAGGTAAGCATTATCAGGCACCGCACAGGAAGAGTCAGGATGTGCGAGGTATTACACGGTGTTGCTGCACTAAGCAGCAATTATCTTTTATAGCATAGTTCTTAATCGGCTTAGTAAAGGAAACGTGCCACATACAGTATATATCAACATAACGAACATGTATTTATTAAAATGTCACATTCAAGCTTTGCC
>NC_061854.1:10830195-10832695 GCF_019202785.1 Penaeus chinensis
GCGCCCATCCACACTCGCCCAGCCTTTCTCTGAACTAAGATTCGTTCTTACTCACTTACTCTAGTTAAGAAAGAAACAAACAAATCACACACACACACCCACACCCACACCCACACCCACACCCCCACCCCCACCCCCACCCCCACCCCCACACCCACACCCACACCCACACCCACACCCACACCCACACCCACACACACACACACACACACACACACACACACACACACACACACACACACACTCACACTCACACTCACACTCACACAGACAGAGCTCTTCCTGACCCTATCATCGACTCCCTCAACTCCGGGGTAAACACAGTGTAAATCCAATAACATACTGCAGGTAACCCTTCCAGCCTTCCCCTCCTAACCCCCTTGCGCCATCACACTCGCTTTGGCAACCTAAAATCGACGCAATTACTAAACAAACTCAACAAGAAAGCTTGAAAAATAACGACTCGGCACAAAACCCCCACTGAATTGTTCGATTTTGCCGTCAAGAGCTCCGGCGAGGAAGCGTCTCCTGTCTATTGTATGGAAGATTCTCTTGTTTACCTGAACGTCTGCACTTTTTTAAATGAGAGGGTATAAAAGTACACCGTATTTTACCGGTCGTTACGCGAACTTTAATTATTATTAAAATTATGATACGATAACAAGCACTACAACCTGTGGTGCACCTGTAAAACACTTGCAACATCTCAATCAATGGACAAATGGTTGCACTTGCAATGTACACAGAGGAAACAGCCACAAGAACCTACAAACACACGCACGCAAAATACATACACGCCATGACGGATGGAATCTAAAGCCCAAAAACTAGCAGTGAATTTCGCCTCTCAGTTAGCTCGTAAATCACTGTCCAGGCCGAGAGGAAACACTGTCCCGAGGAAAATAAAGCGCCCAAGGGGAGGGGACACACTGCAGTCGTTCTCGTTCATGAAGATAAACATGGCGGGAAACGATACTAAAAAACAGGCCGAAATCAACCTGAACACTTCGACAGCATGGCGTTATCATGATCTTTCTTTCTCTTCCTCATCCCCCATCCCTTTTCCATTCCCCCTCCCTTCCAACAACTCCCCTGCCTCTGTCTAACCCACCACCTTCCATTCCTCCAGCCTGGCCTCCGACGGGGCTATCTATCAGGGCGTAATGCAAGGAGACACAGTCATCGGCAATTACGTCCTCTTGGCAATAGAAGTGTCTCAAGTCGCTCTGCTATTCAGGGCGAGAAGCTGAGGAACGAGGGAAGGGGAGAAGCGCGGCAAGAAGAGGAGGAAGTGCAAGAGAAAAAATGGGCCCGCAGTCTATCCCACGGCCTCGGCCCCGACCTCGCCGACGTCGGGGTAAAGGGCCTTGTTGCAGTGATTCCTCGTGGCTGTTACGACCCCTGCAGGGCAAGGGCGGTGATTCTGCGTAAGCCCTGGCAATGAGCAGAAAGACTTTACACACCCTGGGAACGCCACTTTGCTCGGTGCCGAAGCTATAAACTGAGGTTACAGTATTAGGAAAAAGAAACAAAAATCAGTGCATATTCGTACGAACGGTTAGACTGGATATGTAGTTTATTCAAAAGTGCATTCACGTTCCTCCTTTTTCAACTTTTTTGTTCTCTTTTTATATACACACGCTTTTAACGGCATCATACAAAATAGCTGATGTAGTTCATAACCAGTTCTTTACCAGCCGTCTCCTCGGTAATTATTGTCGCTCTCAGCATTATGCGCTCCTATTATGCTCGTGTATTTAAAACCCCGCCATCCCACTCGCCCATAACGACGGGCAGCAACAAAAATTGGACTTGAATTAATGGTAATAAGCCGTCAATAGTCATTCTTACGACAGGCAGTTTTCAAACCAAACACCCCATTACAACTGTGATTACGAAAATGAAATATACAGCACTGCAAGTCAGTTTATCAAACCGCAACATTCCGAAATGCACTGGGGCGAAAAGGAGGTAAAGGGAGGAAGGACAGAAGAAACAGAAGAGAGCGAGGGGCAGACTTGAAAAAAGGTAAAGGCATTTTGCTGACGAAGAGAGGACTGAAAGGAAGAACCCGGGCGCTTAAATGGGCGTAAGTTCCAAATTAATTTCAGCCCATGCGAGCGAATCTCTTATTGCACAGTTCCATCAACAAAACATTTTCTCGCGTGCTCTTATAATGAGCCTCTCGCCTCACAAAACCGCCATCACAAAACTCCCGTCACTCTTTGTTCTTGGCGAGTGTAGTCCTCCTGTTTAGCTTCCTGTTCCTGACAATGGGTGCGAAAAGGAGTGAGAACTGAAGGCATAAGAGTGAGAAAAGGGCGGAGAAAAATCCAACCCCCAAACCAAAGCCCTAAAGCGGACATGGAATCCCTGAACCTCCGCGGTGCCAACGGCAAACATCCCACCAACCCGATCCTCGAAGCCTCCCAAATCCACGAAAGAAGAAGAAGAAGAAAAACACGACGCAAGGAGTAAACAAACCCGAAATCCTCGCCGG
>NC_061854.1:10845195-10847887 GCF_019202785.1 Penaeus chinensis
GGAGAGAGGGAGAGAGGGAGAGAGGGAGAGAGGGAGAGAGGGAGAGAGGGAGAGAGAGAGAGAGAGAGAGAGAGAGAGAGAGAGAGAGAGAGAGAGAGAGAGAGAGAGAAAGAGAGAGAGAGAGAGAGAGAGAGAGAGGAGAGAGAGAGAGAGGAGAGAGAGAGAGGAGAGAGAGAGAGAGGAGAGAGAGAGAGAGGAGAGAGAGAGAGAGGAGAGAGAGAGAGAGAGGAGAGAGAGAGAGAGAGGAGAGAGAGAGAGAGGAGAGAGAGAGAGAGGAGAGAGAGAGAGAGGAGAGAGAGAGAGAGGAGAGAGAGAGAGAGGAGAGAGAGAGAGAGGAGAGAGAGAGAGAGAGGAGAGAGAGAGAGAGAGGAGAGAGAGAGAGGAGAGAGAGAGAGAGAGGAGAGAGAGAGGAGAGAGAGAGAGAGGAGAGAGAGAGAGAGGAGAGAGAGAGAGAGGAGAGAGAGAGAGAGGAGAGAGAGAGAGGAGAGAGAGAGAGAGGAGAGAGAGAGAGAGGAGAGAGAGAGAGAGGAGAGAGAGAGAGAGATGGGGAGAAGGAGAGGGGGAGAGGCAAAATGGAGAGGGTGAAAGAAGCACAGAGAGGGGGGTATGGGAAGGGAGAAAGAAGTGGAGGGATGGGAGTAGAAAAGGGAGAGGGTGAGAGGAAGGTAGGGAGGGAAGAGTGGAGATACAGAAAAAGATGGGGGGTGGGGGGTGGGGGGGGGGGGGCAAAGCATACAAGCTAGACTTCTCTTCAAACGGTAAACCGAAATATATAGAAAACACGCATACATATATCCCATATCGTGTAAACCATTACACATTGAGCACACACACACACTCACCCACAGTCTCTCTTATCCGTTTCTGCGTTGACAGCCTATAGATTAGGTGTTAAAATTTTAATTAGCTACGCAGCCTTAGTATAGGAATCTTGTCTTCCCTGCACACTTGGTTCCTCGATCGCACATCTTCCAGCCAAACTTTCCATTTACAAGTTCACTTTTCAATCCCCCAACTAAAGTTCTCGGCTTTAACTTTCGATGTGTTAACTTTGCATATACATCCTTCATCGACCTCTACTTCGCCGAACAATTTAATTAATTATCTTATTCTCTTATTTTCAGTTCATCTGTATTACGTGTCCATTTCGATTAGCCTTAGGACGAGTCATTCCTAAAATATTTAGAATTAGAGCCTTCCCCCACGATATCAACACCATCTCTTAGGAGGCTGCGAACCCATCAGAAACAGAAAAATATCCTATGACCCACTCCTACGGCATAAGAAGCCAAGATCATCGCCACAGCAACATCAATAACATGAGGAACCGTGGCCACTGGAGCACCATCTCCCAAGGAACATCTGCAGCCGCCAATGAATTCTTAATTGCAACTACTTCTTGCGAACGCCGAGTCTGTGGTTTCCCTACAATCAAAGGATGTCATCACACTTAATTATTCAAAAATTTAGATACAATTAACGCATATCTTAATATTGTTAAAATAAAGAATACAAAAAAAATCCGTATATAAACGTAAACACAGACGGACTCTGACACATCTATTTTTATTATTTTCAAGCTCCAAAGGGCGGGCTGCTGAGCCTTTCAATTTTGGACCATTTTTTTCGCAAAATCCCTCAAGCCGAAATCATACAGGGTTAATTGCATTACATTACCCGGCGGAAGTTTGTTGACGCTATCATATTCAGCTGTTTATCAGCTTACCAGTGGAGCAAGGAATCCCAAGTTGATAAAAACAAAATTCTGGCTATATTTAGGATAGGAAGGATGGAAGGGGGAAGCCGTGTGGATACAGAAGAGGAGAAAGATAAAGAAAAAAAAATCTCAAACAAAGCACCGATTCCTTGACGACTGCGACGGGACACGGCCCCTGGCAGGTCGTCCTATCAGCCCAGTGTCCTTTCGGGCCGCAGTTCCGAATCTTGGGCCCATGAGGCTTGTTCGTTCTCGATTACTAATGAATAGTACACGAATCCGAGACTGTTTGTCCTCCCAAACCATTGAATATGACGTCACGTATTTACAAACAATCCCAGAGATCCCCTGATTGTCAAGCGACAGATATAGAGGGAAAGCTGTAGTGTTTGTTTTCAGATGCATCGTAAACAGATGGAGCTAATGGCGGGCTTTGCACTTCCTGCGACGAGATTCTCTGTTTAGGAGATACACGAGCGTTTTTATGATGTGTTGGTGTACACTGAATACAGCGAGACTGATTGCTGAGACCTACTACCGCTATATTCCCTGCCGGCAACATACCCAAGGCGGATACATATTTGAACACTGCAAATAAACCAGGGTCATAGGAAGCATGAATGGCACGAATACTGAGAACATAGATAATACAAGTAATATGAGATTACGAGTAACTCCAGGTATACAGAAAATGGGACTAAGCCAGATTCATAGAGCTACGACTAACCCAGTCCAAAAGCAGAATATAAATATCAAACCACAAACAGCGAATACTCGCATTGCCAAGCAATACCAATCATTGGTTCAATAAATCGGCACGCGGCGGCTGAAATTCAGGAGGCAATACTGAATTATCCTCTCCATCTAGGCAGAAGATACGGGTTGCTACGTCGTTCCTACTGCGAGTCTCATTTTCTCGCCCGTGGGAACGGCAACGGCAGGTGTCCAAACACAAACCCCGCTAAATTAACGCCG
>NC_061854.1:10847987-10872987 GCF_019202785.1 Penaeus chinensis
TATATATATATAATATATATATATATATATATATATATATATATATATATATATATATATATATATATTATATATATATACATATATATATATATATATATATGTATGTATATATATATGTATATATTATATCTCTCTCTCTCTTCTCTCTCTCTCTCTATATATTCATATATATATATATAAATATATATATATATATTATTATGTGGAGTGTATGTGTGTATAAATGTATTACATATGCGAGTGTATATTATATATGATAATATATATAATATAATATATTATTATATTATATATATATTATATATATATATATTATATGTTTATATATGTATATATTATATATGTATATATGATATTTATACATATAAATATACATATGTATACATGTACACAAACACACACACTCACAACACCACACACACACACACCTCACACACACACACTCACACAACATCACAACACACAACACACACACACACACAACCACACACACACACACACCACACACAACCACACACACACACACCACGGTATGTGTGTATTATATTTATATATATATATTATATATATAATATATACATATATATATGAATACATATAATATATATATCATATATATACAGACACACACCACACACACACATATACACACACAACATATATATATATATATATATATATTTAATATATATATATATATATATATGTGTGTGTGTGTGTGTGGTGGGTGTGTGTTGTGTGTGTGTGTGTGTGTGTGTGTGTGATACCACCACACAACACACACACACAACACACACACACAACCACAACACACACACACACACACACACACACCACACACACACACACAACACCAAATATAAATCTATATGTTTATATGTACATATATCTATATGTTTATATATATAAATATATATATATATAATATATATATGTATAAATATATATATTTGCATATCTGTTTCTTATATATCTTATTTCTATCTATCTATCTACCTATATGGTACATGTATACAGATGTCTGTATGTGTTCACTCACACGTATGGTGTGTGTGTAATTGTGTGTGTTGTGTGTGTGTGTGTGTGTGTGTGTGATGTGTGTGTGTGGTGTGTGTTGTGTGTGTGTGTGTGTGTGTGTGTGTGTGTGTGTTTGTTAAAAATATCTCAAATTAAGTATCGAAATGCATCTTTCCAACTCACACAGTCCTTTTTTTGACTGCGTGAGTTTCAGATACCAGCGTTCAGGCTACAATCTAGTACAGATATACTAAGTCTCGTGACACTGCTGGCCAGGAAGCTTTGTGGAAGGATACAAGCAAGTGATCATGCTCTGGAAGGTCAGTCTGTGTATCTTAAGAATTATGTCAGACTCGCTGCTGCCGACCCTGGCATTTCTAAGACACAACAACATACTATATATTCAACACTTGCCATGGACTGGATACTGGGTGTGTACTGTCCAAAGTCATATGGAGCAACTTGGCCAAATATCAAGGTTACAGACTTGCTTTTGTGCTGATGGTTGCTATTCCATCTGAATCTCTAGCAACCCTAGAGGCCGGGGTGGTCATGAAATCTCCGACAAGGACTATTTGAGTGGCGCTGCAGATACCGTGCAGAAGGGACAAGCTAATGTCTTCAAGGCTGATACTGCCCGTATTATATATGGTTGTGAAAACCTGGACGCTATATTGTGTTCTGAAATCGTGTCTTGGATGCCTTTTTTTGTAACAAGTCCATGTCGCCGAATAATGGGTACAGTGGGGGGGATATGTGTCCAACAACGTGGTTGCACCGTGAGATGGTACAGGAACTGTTACTACACAATCCGACGATCGCCAACTAAGGCTGTACGGCCATCTTGGGTGGTTCCTGAGGATGACCCTGCCACCGGTTGTCTTGTTCGAGACAACCTGGGTAGAGGAGCCTGTGGGACGAGCCGTGGAAGACGTGGCTAGGCCGATCGATAAACTGTATGAAGGCGCTAGAGATGGGCTGGCCCTGCCTGGCAGGGGCCCAGCCCATATATATATATGTGTGTTGTGTGTGTGTGTGTGTGTGTGTGTGTGTGTGTGTGTGTGTGTGTGTGGTGTGTGTGTGTGTGTGTGTTGTGTGGGTGGTGTGTGTGTGTGTGTGTGTGTGTGTGTGTGTGTGTGTGTGTGTGTGTGTGTGTGTGTTTGTAAAATATCTCAACATTCAGTATCGGAAATGCATCTTCCAACTCACCCAGTCCTTTTTTGACTGCGTGATGTTTCAGATACCAGCGTCAAGGCTACAATCTAGTACAGATATACTAAGTCTCGTGACACTGCTGGCCAGGAAGCTTTGTGGAAGGATACAAGCAGTGATCATGCTCTGGAAGGTCAGTCTGTGTATCTAAGATTATGTCAGACTCGCTGCTGCCGACCCGGCCATTTCTAAGACACACACACACATATATATATTCAACACTTGCATGGACTGGATACTGGGTAGAGCTACTGTCCAAAGTCACTATGGAGCAACTCTGGCCAATATCAAGGTTACAGACCTTGACTTTGCTGATGATGTTGCTATTCCATCTGAATCTCTAGAAACCCTAGAGGCGGTGGTCATGAAATCTCTCGACAAGACTATTTGGAGATGCAGATACCTGTGCAGAAGGACCAAGCTACATGTCTTCAAGGCCCTGATACTGCCAGTTTTACTATATGGTAGTGAAACCTGGACGCTATATTGTGTTCTGAAATCGTGTCTTGATGCCTTTTGTAACAAGTCCTTGCGCCGAATAATGGGGTACAGTGGGGGTTCATGTGTCCAACCAACGGTTGCACCGTGAGACTGGTACAGGAACTGTTACCTACACAATCCACGATCGCCAACTCAGGCTGTACGGCCACTTGGGTCGGTTCCTGCAGGATGACCCTGCCCACCAGGTTGTCTCTGTTCGAGACAACCCTGGGTAGAGGAGGCCTGTGGGACGACCGAGGAAGACGTGGCTTAGGCAGATCGATCAAACCTGTCATGAGGAGCTAGAGATGGGCCGGCCCTGCCTGGCAGGGGCCCAGCCCATATATATATATATGTGTGTGTGTGTGTGTGTGTGTGTGTGTGTGTGTGTGTGTGTGTGTGTGTGTGTGTGTGTGTGTGTGTGTGTGTGTGTGTGTGTGTGTGTGTGTGCATATATATATGTATGTATATATTGTATATATATATATATATATATATATATATATATATATATATATATATATATATATATATATATAGATAATGTGTATATTTATATAGATATATAGATAATGTGTATATATATATATATATATATATATATATATATAGATATAGATAACGTGTGTATGTGTATATATATATGTATCTATATATATATATATATATATATATATATATATATATATATATATATATATATTACTGAAATACATCTAGGTGTATTAGAACGCTCATGTATACTGTGCACAATGGTTCTTCAGTTTACTCCTCTGTTGTTTTGCTAGGTCCTTGTGGTGGCCATTTTCATGGCTTTCGTCTACAGCGCTCCCCTTCCCTTTCCCGAATCCCCACTATCCTACAGCGTGGAACCGGGGATGCCATTTGACTTCGCTTATTCTGTGAAGGACGACTACACAGGCAATGCCTTCGGACACACAGCACATAGCGACGGAATCATCACTTCGGGCTCCTACAGGGTCCTGCTTCCTGACGGACGGACACAAGTCGTCACTTTTTCAGCTGATCCTCACAATGGCTATCAAGCAGAGGTTACGTATGAGGGTGAAGCCATCTACTCTATCCCTAAGCCTTCTATTTATTTATAGAAAGCAATATAAATCATGCCATAACTTGTTTGTTATACAGCCGGAACTGAATATATGCCTTCCAGTTCCAAGCATAATTTATTACACTATAGAAAATAATTATAATAAAGATAATTATTTAACTCTACAACTAAACTTTAACAAAGCTGATTGTTACTCTGACTCAATTACCGCTTGTGTTTAAAGTGGCCACCACAAGGTATTGTTCAAAAGATGTATTATTTTTATAAATAAATGTATATAACCCTACAATCTCTTTTCTCTGCCTAAGACACAGACATTGACATTTTGTACCATGTAGACTCTACAACAGTAGTTCTCAACAGGGGATAATTTGATATTATCATTGATAACTTTGTTGATTCATTGTCTGACAGAAAATGCTTTAGATGTGTTTGCATTTTTAAAGTGCAATCTTTATTTTAAGTATAATTTTGATTATATGCATTTAATTATTGCTTGGGGTAAATATCAAAGTACATTCATCAATTTTGACACTCATTATTCAGCTTTTAAACAAAACCAAGTTATTATTATACATCATTCTAGATATCATTCAAGACTGATATATTCATTATATCTAACAATTTTGTTTAGGATAGGCCTACTATGATATAATGACTTTTGCATCACATTAATATTGAAGTTTGTCCTTAGTATCATCCACTATTTATGGACGTAAACATTTCAGTTATCTAGTTTATATCTCATCATTGTTCAGATTGAGGGATAAATTGTAATCAGATTCAACATCATCTCCAGCATCATTATCATTATCACTATCACAATTATGATCACAGTCATTAACTACTCAGATTTCACATTCCAAAATTATCTTAAGCTGCAACAATCTTAATTTCACACCATATTTCTAATGTAACATCTTAGGGGTCATCCATTTTTTCTTCATTTTCACAAGTGTACAAAAAGTACTTTTCCCAGGCACCCCTTCCCTCCTCAGAATGTACAA
Organism: Penaeus chinensis; assembly: GCF_019202785.1. Lineage (NCBI taxonomy): Eukaryota > Metazoa > Arthropoda > Malacostraca > Decapoda > Penaeidae > Penaeus > Penaeus chinensis. The sequence continues at coordinate 10,852,779 of NC_061854.1, forward strand.
AGCAAAAAGTAAAAATTGATGACATCTGCCACAGGATCTCTACGGTCTAAAGCCAGGCAGTGATACCGGCAGATTCTAGGAAGCAACCAATATAGGACACTTTGCATTAACTCATAGTTAATGAAAGATTTCTCGTCTTTGTTAGTGGGGTTTTCATCATATGAATAAGATTGATTCTAAAACATATATGTGTTGAAGTTTCTTTCTGCCACATCATCTTCCTATCTTGATTTGGGCAGCATGATACAAGGGCAATAAATAATTTGTAATATTTAATATGAACCGGATCATCATTTTGATGATGTTCTAAAAAGCATATTCCAAAGATTAACTCCCTTCCCCAAGGGTATGGATTGTGTGCTCATGAAAATAATTTTAAAAAACTGAATTAGTTACACACCTTTTCATTAATCTACAGCAAAAATACTCAATTTCTTATTGTCTTTAATATGAACTGTTAATAGTTATCAACTACTTTTACAGCTGTGTGTGTGTGTGTGTGTGTGTGTGTGTGTGTGTGTGTGTGTGTGTGTGTGTGTGTGTGTGTGTGTGTGTGTGTGTGTGTGTGTGTGTGTGTGTGTGTCTGTCTGTCTGTCTGTCTGTCTGTCTGTCTGTCTGTCTGTCTGTCTGTCTGTCTGTCTGTCTGTCTGTCTGTCTGTCTGTCTGTCTGTCTGTGTGTGTGTGTGTGTGTGTACATGTGTCTGTGTGTGTGTTTGTACATGTGTGTGTGTGTGTGTATGTGTGTGTGTGTGTATGTGTGTGTGTGTGTGTGTGTGTGTGTGTGTGTGTGTGTGTGTGTGTGTGTGTGTGTGTGTGTGTGTGTGTGTGTGTGTGTGTGTGTGTGTGTGTACATGTGTCTGTGTGTGTGTGTTTGTACATGTGTGTGTGTGTGTGTGTGTGTGTGTGTGTGTGTGTGTGTGTGTGTGTGTGTGTGTGTGTGTGTGTGTGTGTGTGTGTGTGTGTGTGTGTGTGTGTGTGTGTGTGTGTGTACATGTGTCTGGGTGTGTGTGTTTGTACATGTGTGTGTGTGTGTGTGTGTGTGTGTTTGTATATGGGTGTGTATGGGGGGGGGGGGGGTTGTATGTGCATGTCTTTGTGTTCTAATGTTGTTGTTTTTTAGAAAAGAAAGAGATTTTTCAGTAAAATTCCTGGAAAACTTTGTACTAGGTATGAGTTAATTCTAAGCATTGCTAAATTAATAATCTCTATATAGAAGGGCTATAGTTTCTAGAACATTTCTTGAAAACAAAGGCTTCTTTCACACCTAATGTCACACCTGATACCCACATGAGTTTACGACATAATTAATTTCACTTGACAATATACATGTTTTCAAGGACAAGAAAATATAGTTTACTCATGGAAACTAAGATTTCTTTTATTTTGTTTCTAAAGAACTCAAAGTTGCTTCTCATATCACTGAGGAATATCAATATCAATACAGTGGTAGAAAAAAAAATATATATGCAAAAGTTTTATGGAAACAAAAGCCCAGTTTTAAAACCTGTTGTCCTATCTTATAATAAAACCTAATTTTATGATTTTTTTCTACTCTCCTCTTTTTCTTTTCTTTTTTTTACACTATGTATAACCAAATGTTTCATTATTTTTCATCAACTATGCCCCTATTTTAAAATCCCATTTTACACACATACAATATCATTTTAAAAACATGGAATAAACAATTATACATATAGTTTTCAAATAGTAACATCTAGATTGATATTACACATTTTCTCACTGGGTTATAATCATTTATTTACATGCTCTCCCACAAAAAAATCTACTTGAAAAGTAGATATGCAAACAAAATCACTTCAACATATTATAAGCATATTTTTATGGCCACAGAGAGATATATTACACACACTTTATATATAGATGGAAATATATATTCACTATATATATGTTTATGTAAGCAACTAAAATAAAAATCACATAAGCATTTCCCTTTAAAATCACTGCTACATAAAATCATGTACTCCTGTATTATAATTGATCTCCATAAAATTCAGACAACTATAAGCCTGGAATATACCAAAACCCATTTAGTTTGGGTTCTTGAATTTCTCTATCTCATTTGCTGTTTATGCATGTTCAATTACCCTTCTAACTAAAATTGAGAAATTAAATTTTGACTGAATCATTGCAGAAACATGTAAATATCAAAGAACTAATATTTCATGTATTAAACATTTTGAATTCTAATCAGTGCTGAATGAAATGTCTTGAACAAGTTAAACACATTCAAGCTATTTTTTTTCATAATAGCTTGCATAGTTTCTTCAGCATTGTCAATAAACCTCAAAACTTGACAACTTGTACCTGCATGAATATCACATCAGAAAGTGAGGGTTAGGCCAAGAGTAAAGTCTTGAGAGATAGCACCCGTATTTACCTCAACTCTTATATTAAACTGATGATTTATTAGTAATCTCATGACCTGCATACTTGTGATGCATGACTAGACAGCTTATAACCCAGTATGTATAATCAACCTTTCTTTTAATGTATTCATCTATGGGTTGTCTGCTTTCTCCTTGTCTAGAGAGCAGCCATAGTTTACCAAATTAACAAATACTATGAATTACTTCAAACATACTTTAAAACCAAGGAAATACTAATTCTTTTCTCTTGTCCTTCCTGAATTTATATTTCTAAGATATGTTTCTATACCTATTTCCAAATAGGTGCTTCTGCTTAGTTCAGATTCAACTTCCTGATTATAAATTGATTATGATCCAATAGAACTTAAAAAAGGTCTATACATTCCAATCTTTCCTAAAAATCCAATAACCATGACAAAAAATAATTATTCTTGTTCTTCTATCACATAAAAGGGACTATTGGGACTTTGTCTAATATCTGGCTATATTTTCTAAACTAGCATATCCTCCAAAGCTTTAGCTTAAATTACATTTATTCTTCTGCTCTATATGGCTCTTAAATCCTCTTACTCTTTGGAATATTTTAATCATTGTATTGAATAGATTAAAACAATGATTAAATAAATAAATAAATAAATAAATATATATATAAATAATGAAAATACAGTTCTTCATTTCTAAATCTTCTGAAATAAAATCCTTTTAATGAACTTACTCTTATTATTTATGAGATAGAACTTCTTAAACTAAACACACAGCAATCATCTGATGGTTAAATTTCCCAGTCGTACTTTTCCTCTAAACCTTCCAAATGTTCTATACATAAGGACCAAGATCTTTTATTCAGCAGGAGAAGGTACACCTGCTGTGAGCAAAGCTGCAATCTGATGTATTTGCACTTTTCTTGAACGTATGTACACCATAGTTTCCCATAGTGTGTTAACCAGAACTTCATCTCTTGTCTCATCAAGCTGCACATCCAGAGATAACTGTGGGGTGAGTCGTAAATAAGCTATCCCACACATTCCACACCAAGCTCGTGCTCGATCCACAGTGCGATTATCTGCCATTGTTGCCTGGAAAAGACAGTAATTTTCAACACTTCTATTTCATCTACTAATCCATCAACATAGTGAATGTTTTAATTATTGGATCATATCTTAACCCTCTACAACTCACTGGACCCAGGTGACACGACTGTCAAGTTTGACTGAGGGCAAGTTACAGGTTACTGGAATACACTATCATGGAAATATTTGGCTGAGTTCCAGGTTGAAGGGAATGTGCTGTCATAAAACATTTTGCTGAAGGCCAGAGAGATGGGAATAGCTTGTCATGAGTGCATAAAGCTCTTAGTGAAAGGTGAAGCTCACTGGGCATTTAGGGAGGGTCTTTTGCATTATTTCCATCAGTTAACAAAGGTAGAATATACCATTCATGACTCATGGCTGGAAGAGCACTAGCTCCTGGAAGGACACTATTTCCATATTCATGATCCTATTCTTGGCTGACATGACCAAGAGTACTGGGTATGTTACAGAAAATTAGATAATATGAAAATATTTTAAAACTACCTACATAACATAATGTAGCTTATTGTTATTGCACACACTACCTAGTGAGATAACATGTAATCTAGATATAGCATAACAATTGACAAAGTACCTTGGAAAATGTCTAAAAAGTAAAGTCACTGATGCACAAAAAGATATAATAACATGGCAAAACAGAGGCAAGGAGTCTTGATACTGCATGCAAGTGTTTGTGTGGACTGGGCCTATAAGCCACTTGGGAGAATTTCCACTCATGTAAGCCCAATGCTCATATTTTGGTCCACATAGGGGCTGCCAGGGTTAATAGTCCAGGATCATTAACCTTTACAATATAATCCCCCCCAAATAGCATTAAAACAGAATACTAACAAATACCAGTTAAATGGTCTCAAATACAAAAAACTTGGGGCCAGAAAAGGTTTTGAATTTTTTTTTTGGTTTTGGGCCTGGTAGTATTTATCTTATATTCTCTGTACTCTAAAGGTAAAAAAAAAACATGCCACCCACCTGATCAACAAGAAGCTTTGCCACATTAGACAGGCCAAAAGCCATCCTCACTGTACTCCACATGCTCTCTGGTTTGAAGCAATCTATTGCATCCACCTGAAATTAATTTTTATTTGTTGATGATCAAAGTCTATCCATATAAATTTTTACAATAACTTTCATTTTTTCACATCAGAAATATAAACAATTGTCTGAGATCACAAAAAACAGATTTCAATCTGCTCTGAAATTAATTTCTATCTTCACATAATTTTCTCAATGTGGATATTCATATCATTACATAAAATCATATGTACTTTTAAGAAAAGCAGCATGATAGTTTAGCTTGTATAGCCACTGTAACAATTATACAACATCTGGATAATCTAATGTATAATCCCAATATGCCAGTACTAATGAAAATATTTTTTCTAGAGGAATTAGGTCAAAACTACATTTTCACCTGGTTGTTGAAAAATATGAATTACAGTTTTCTTACAGCAATCATTTTCACTTAATTGTTGATAAATGTGAATTATGCAGTTTTCCTACAACCATGCATTTTCCCCCTACATCCACCCATAACAAAACACCAAACTTTGTACCACACTATAAGAGGATCAAAAAATACTCACAGAGTAAACTACATGCAGTCATATATTCCTTTTCATATTTTTTTTTTTTTTGTGGCTCTTATTGATTGCTTTTCTAATTCACACTGCATACATCTAAATTTTTATTCATATTCACCAAGGAAAAAAAAGAAAAATGCATGAATCTCTGACTCACTTTCTGTACTGGAGGCTTGCCAGTTCCAAGAGATACAACAACTGATGGCTTGACTACTTCTTTTGTTTTTCCAATTATATTTAAAGAAGTGTTGTATTCTGCTATTTCAGTCAGAACATCTAGTGTAGGGTTGTTGGATATGAGGCCACCATCAATAAAACGTCCATATGCCCTGTAAAGTTTGTTTTACATGGCATCAACATACTTACATATCTATCAAAATGACCATATTAAGAAAACAAGAGTATTAGTAATCTTATTTTTTTATGGTGTTACTAATTTTATGAGACAATGGAGTTTATTTTCTTAAGATTATCTCCACGAGGTAGTATTCCAATAGGTCTCTATCCCCCTAATCCAAGAATTTAATATCTTCAAGATTACAAATTCATGTCTTTTCTTTTCTTTTTTTCTCTTTTAATCTTTTCCACTTGGCAAGAAAAACAAAATTTTGAATCTACTTACAGAGTGTTATATCATTCAAAAAAATAATGCAAGTACAAACAAGCATCGCATAAAAGGTGAAAATTCCAAATTGTGGGGTGTTTTAGTACAAAAAAAAAAAGTCCATCATAATCAAGCACAAAGAAAACAAACCTGAAATAAGATGGAGCAGCTCCTGAAGCTCTAGCCGCACGCCACACAAGTTGCTGTTCTGGTGGAGGAGTTGGAGTAAATGCATTTCCTCCCTGAGCTCGCAACAGGGACTCACCTGACGTGTAGTTGCGAAACAGGTGAAGATCAGCTGGGAAACGGTCTGCCAAAACTCCAGTTACAATTATCCTAAAAAGCACAACCATGAGATAATAATCAAATATTAAACATAATGAGGGTATATGATATGAATGCAGAATAAGTGAAAGTTTATAAACTTAAATGCGTTAAAGAAAGAAGTTTATTTTCTCATCATGAAAAATTCCTTTCATGCAAAAACTCCTATATGATACATATATAGCTTTTCCTATAAACATTTTAAAAAATAAACACATGGCACAACAGTGTTTTGTGTAATTTTCCCAATATTCTTTGTCATATGGATGAACATCAAATATCATAAAACTTTTAACATTTCTTTTAATATTTCTTATGTGTGTTTATTGGACTATTTTCTGTGAGTGTCTATTAACTGAGATAGGAAGTAATATATTGCTAACCTGGAAGTTTACACCAAATAATCATGAGTGAAGGATAAAGAAAAGAATCACAAGCTCTAGCTCTCACCCTCACTTTCAAATAAAGCAATGACCTACTTTGGTCCCTTTATATCAGTCATCATGGTATCTTCACCAAGCTCTTCCTTTAATATCTTCTCCAATGGCTTTTCATCATATGGTCGCATGCCAACAAACACAAGGTCCTTCATACGAAAATATAGTCTCTGGGTATACCGCACACTTTTGCCTGGTGATGCACATAAAATGAGAGAATAAGGATAAAGAGGAAACAAATTAGATTTTTAAAATTATCTAGTGTGCATTTCATTGTAACAATATTGATAAACAAAGTAGAAAAAAACTTTTAGAACTATTCAAACAATTAAAATATTTATGCAGTTTCACCTAGGAGACGTAAAATATGAAACTAGGAAACATAACAATTTTGAATTACTGAGGATAATTCAATTCCTTGTAACATGAATGATTTTTTTTGCAAAATATGAGGGATCTCTGATATCTAACAGTTTTCAGTTACAGACACTAACCTCGAGCTAATGCAAGAGCAAGAATGCCCCCTGTACTTGTTCCTGCTATCCAATCAAACATCTGCAAAACAGGCCTGCCAGCTGCTTCTTCTATGGCATGAAGGAGTTGAATAAGGACAAGGCCTTTTATGCCTCCACCATCAAGACACAATATTCTTCCCCCTTTGGGCAAATTGCCTAATCCATCAAACCTGTTAAAAGATTTTTAATGTTTTATGCTACTTACTCTCATAGGTTTGTAAGTTGAGATTATTATACTATAATAAATTCATTCAAGGCAGCAGTCCACTTACCCAAGAGGAGCTTCTGACTGCAGGTCCCTCAAGGTTTTACCAAGAATTGAAGAGTCAAGTAATTCATCATAGCTTATTCGGCTTCGGCAAAATAAGTCGTTGTTCAAAGGAACTCCATCATATGACCCTTCAGGTGAGCAACCATCAGTGCAGTCAGGAAAGCGTGATTTACAACGGGAAGCTCCTACAGCATGCAAGATGTACAACATGGTTGGCTTTTCCCTATAAGTGCTACTGGCAACAAGGTGACGAACTGAAACATTCTGAAAAATAAGATCAACATCCACATGAGTTTAATTATTAAAAAGTTAAAAAAATTACATGCAGATAAGTTACTGTGTGATTTATTATACAAAGATATAAATATATTCCAGTAACTTTAGGTTTAATATATTGTTACATGATCTTCCTCATACATGTTTAATATTTTGTTACAGAAATTTCCCTACCTTCTTGTTGATAAAACTTGTGTTGCCACCAAACACCAAGAGCGCCTGAAGGACTGCTGGTGAAATAGCAAAGTGAAGAGCGGAATTTCCATCCTCATCGACAGCATTGACATCCGCTCCAAGACTCAGAAGAGTTATTGCACATGACAGCCGATTATGCTCCACCTTGAAAAAATACACCAAATAATGAAAACGTTTTTTCTTTCTTCTAGTCAAGCATTCTCATGTTCACAACAAAGGATCTAGTTTATAAAAACTGAAAAGGGAGGTTTACCAACTCCTGAGAGTCAAACTCTAGAATACACAAGAGTACGGGATGGAGGGGGGTTGTCTACAAGGCTGTCTGATAATTCAGGTTTTAAATTTTGGAAGCCAAAATAGTTTGTAAAAAATTGTGTAAAAATCAAAAAGTTAACTAACTGTCATAAAAATAATACTGAAAAAACATATCCTTTCAGAAAAAAAAGAAGACATTACTTTTATTTTAGCAAATATACTAGGTAGTTAATGTTCTCTTAGAACATGAATCAAAATCTAGGACAAAAAATCTTGGTTAGGCTCAAATTCTGGGATGTCTCAGCCATTCTGGCAAGCCTCTGTATATGTGTATCATTAAGAGCATCTAACAATTTTTATTAGGGTGTTCAGCAGCAGTGTGGGATACAGGCATATAACCTACAGACTAATTAGGTATATATATATTTTTTTATTTGCAAAATGATCTGGATTTACTCCTTCACAAGGGCTACAACAGTGCCTTCTTTCAAAGGACTTAGATGACCTTTCTAACCTTGGACTATGAAGAGGATTCAAACTCATACATCTGAAAACTCTCCTGATCATAGCCATGAGTTTCTCAATCCATCACAGCAGCTCTTCTTAGATAATTACTTACCATCTTGTGCAAAGCCGTGTGACCATGGAAGTTTCGAGCATTGACGCTACATCCCAGGTCTGCCATAGCAGAAATAATTTCTCTTGATGTTGCCCAGTGCAGTGGTGTCCCTCCATGTTTCATGTCCTTCAAAAGAAAAGTATGTTAAAGCTTAGTGGAACATCATGCTTATCTAAATTCATCTGATAATTAATGATGAGCAATCAATAGGAACCCCATTACAAACATGTGCTGACTTAAAGCTATAGTATAATATCTCCAATTTTATAAATTCTATTACCCTTTTTAATACAAATGAAAACTGTAAGAAAAATAATGTCTGCATTAAAAAATATATATTGTATGGAGAAAAGCTGGTACATTTTCTATACGCACTTCTATTTGTTATGCCCAGCATGTAATTTTCAGCAAATTGTCTAAACCACTTCAGAATGAGATGAACCATCACAGGGTCCCTATCAGAAATTTTTTATGCGTTATATAACTGTTATCATTACAATTTAATTTTCTTAGTCCCTCATACATACTACCCAATTCCCATCTGTTTTGGATATATTTTTATTCACTTACAAAAGAACAATAAAGGGACAATTTTCATTTTTGTTTAACTTCATTTAAGTAAACTGTTAAATAAGATGAAAAAGAAATAAGAAAAAGAGAAAAAAATCATCTCCAAAAATGTTGTATGTATAAACTAAATTAAAATAAATCAAATGAAAGATAATTATTTACCTAATTAATATTTATCTGCCAGTTTTACTACATGCTAAGTATAGGTCTTAATAATGAGATTCTATGGAGTGTCCAATTCTAGTAATTTCTTTAAGTTCTAACTACAAAGAGCCAGATATCATGCATGAATTATGATCATATGGAGGAAAGACACTCTAGGTTCACTAATGGTTATCTTGCTTGTGTCACTATGAACCTCAGATTCCTCATCACTCAACAGGTTAAGTTCTTGTTTGCAAAATAGGCGGGATCTGTATATACAATGCACAGAAACATTACTGGGTACCTAAGCAAACTTTCCATCTTTTACCATTTATCTGTTTACATATCTACAGGAGAAACTAATAAACCAAAAGAGAATATACTAAGTAATACTATAAATCAATCTTACCTTCACATTCAATTGATTTGGATACATCTTAATAATTTCTTTGGCACAAAGGGTGCTATTTGCAGCCATTGCTGTGTGAATAGGCAAAGTGGAATCATGAGTTGCAGCTACATTGACATCAGCACCAGCACAGAGAAGAGCCTTCACACATTCTGGCTTGTCTGCCTCACAGGCTACATGAAGAGGGGTCTTCCCAGCTGCATTTGGGAAATTCATGAGACGAGACTCCCTCTGTGTCACTAACTGTGAGGTAGATTAAATAAGATAAAATATTATGATATCTTAGATAACAATCCCCTGAAGAATGGATTTAGATTAATGTATGTATAATTTGTTATTGTTCAAAACAATACCTAAAAGTATAACTTATTATCAATGGTTACTTGAATTATGTGACAACTTAATGCTGAAAATACATAGGTTTATAAGATTTAGGCATTTCTATAAAACAGTAATAACAATATATCAACATGAAAACAATTCTTCTTTTAAGTTATTGTCTAATTCCTATAAACTACTAGCAGCCCCACAACAAAGTACCTGTATTATGGATTCATTTGTAGCAGCAGCCAAATGATACACTGAGTTTCCTTTCACATCAGTGACATCAACACTAACCCCCTTCTCAAGGAGGGTACGAATGACATCAATATGACCCTCTTTTATTGCTATGTGAAGAGGTGTCTCCTTCAACTCAATATCTGCTGTATCTGCACAACTTTAATAAATTTTACATTAGCTATATTTCCAGTGGAAATGTACTGTATCATATCATTTTTTTCGGCTAAAACTAAAATACAAAATATGAATCATATTATGTTACAAAAAGGGGAAACAAAAAATAAATAAAAGTTTACTCACTTAACAATACTGGAATTTTTGAAGACTCTAGCATAACCTAAATAGGCTGCTATATGAGCTGGGCTCCAGGTTGGGTGATCCCTTGTTAAATCACAAACTGTCTGAAGCCCTTGCTTGTTAACAACATAGTGTGGCATATGCTCCACAAGTGGTGGTAACACTTCTCTTAGGGAAATGAACCGGATCTGGGCTTCACTGACATCAGGTAACCTAAAGAGACTAAAATAGAAAAAGAAGAGAAATCAAAACAACTGCCACAAAGGTATACTTTCTTATTTGCCAATCAAAGTGAAGAAAAGTCACCACATAGTATTTACAATATCAATAATCCAACAAATCTCACCTGAATGCTGAGGTAAGGGAATCATCAACTGGTTTGTTTAATACTAGCTCATACATTTTGTTAGGAGTTGGGCCATATAAAACCAGACAGTCTTCTCTTGCATATACCTGTAATAGTGATGAAACACATTAAAATTCCATTTTCCTACTTCATAGTGATTTTCATTAATTGAGATGGACTTTTTTGCTACACATGGATATGTGTATGACTGTGAGTGTGAGTGAGGGCATGAGCATGTGTATGTGCATATGTCTGTATATCTCTCTGTGTCTGTCAGTGTATCTGTATGTGTGCCTGCATGTATGTCTCTGTATGTGTGTTTTTTTTGTGTTTGTTTTATTCTTTTATTTTTCTATTTTTAATTTCATTTATTTATTATTTATTTATTCATTTATTTATTTATTCATTTTATTTATTTGTGTGTGTGTGTGTGTGTGTGTGTGTGTGTGTGTGTGTGTGTGTGTGTGTGTGTGTGTGTGTGTGTGTGTGTGTGTGTGTGTGTGTGTGTGTGTGTGTGTGTAAATGAGTGCGTGCATATGTATTATTTCACATGAAAATATCTCTACTTACACATATATTTTCATAATCAAACTAAATGACTCTATACTTGCATCTTATAAAAAAAAAAAAAAAATACTTACTGGCGTCCTAGAAAACTGAGATACTGAGACTTCAACAACAGTGTTCCCTGATGGCCCTTCTGAGCTCAGAAAGGTTTTGATCAAATTCCCAAAGAAGGCCATTGTCTGGAAAGGAAGGAAAAGCATAATTCAAAAGAAATAATCTGCAATCTCCCCCAGTATTACCTATTATATTATATCATCACCAACACTGCATGTTAATGACAATAATGACTGAAGGTTAATCCAATACAATTAGTTCAACTCCATGTTTATGACACAGTAATTTTTACTGTTACAAATTTAATTGAATTAGGAAGATAAACATTTGAATTGATAAGAAATTTGTAATTAAGCACAACTGTTTAAGTACTCATGATCATTTTTTTTTTTAAACAGTCTGATACAAAAATCTTGCCATGAAATTTAGTGGAAACATAAGTCTTGTTCCAAACACACTGGTTCTCAAATTCCCTTCCGTCTTTGAACAAACAACAACATGACCATTGTATGACTATACTTTAGTAACAATCAATACTAGAGTTCATTGAAGCATGGTGACCCCTCTAACTGGGCTGAATTTTTGCCTAACTTTACTTGCCATGACCTTTAAACTACTGTTGCAAATTTCATAAACTATCTTCTGAAAGACTAAGTTGTTTAACTAGTTTTGCTATGCATCTTAGTTAACCCATAGGATCCTGGTGACGTGAACATTTTGTCACAGAAAAAAATTTAGCCAGGGGACAGAAGATGGAAATGTCTTGTCATGGATAAATAACTGGCAAGTAACACAAAAAGTCTCGTAACAGAAAGTTTTGAGGAATAATGAGAAAGTCTCATCATAAATGCATAAAAGCACTTGGAGTGAGATTGACTAAGCAGACCTTCAGGAAGGGGCTCATTCATGAGCTCTTGCAATATTTCCAACAGTCCATGTGAGGGTGAACTTTACAAGTCATCAATCATGCCCGCACACAGAAACCTTCTCTTTCGCACCATTATTGATGGTATAGGGTGTGTTACTGAAAATTAAATAATATGAGAATATAAAACTGATACACATAGAGTGTAAGATGGAGTTAATATGCAGTCTGCTCAACAAAAATAGTCTATTATCATCTTGATTGAGTAGAACAAATGACAGATGTAGACCTCAGAGAATGGCAAAGCAATAAAAATGTGTCTGATAAGAACGGGCTAACAGCATTGCAAAGAAGAGGCAATGAGCCTTGATACCATGTGAGAGTGTTTGTGTGGGCCAAGCCTATAAGTCACATAGCTGAGAGAGTCAACACGCAAGGAAGTGCATGGGGATGATAGGACTCTCCCCCACAACACTCCTGGGGAAGCAGTGTCTTCATCTCGGTATGCACTGCAAGATAGAGTTGAAACTCAGGAGTACCAAGTGGACTTAAGCTGTAAGCTGGCCATTTAGTGTGTCCATACTATAAAGATTAACCAATAAAATAAAACTAATAAAAAAAATGAAAGAAAAATAAAAAATAAAAATATATACTGATAATGAAAAAAGAAAAAGAAAAAGAAAAACAGAAAAAGAAATAAAAGGAGAAGACAAAGAAAAAAAGAACAAGAACAAGAACAAGGTAAAGGCCTAGAATGAGAAGTAAATAAATGCAAAAATAGATCCCATAAGATAGATAAATAAAAGTAATTGAGTACATAAATAAATAATTAACAGTCTCCACATGTTTCACTTCATTAAGGCATCTTTTCGTTGATTTGAACCGAGTACATCATACTTTTATAGCCAATCAGGAAACATGTAAACTTAATTTTATTTTCAAGCAAGTAAACTCGGCTTCAGAGAGCTATTCCAGTGGACAAAATTATATAACTAGTCTAGAATTCTAATGGCATATGATATCCCATCAACAAAAGTCAACTGGGATAATATCAACAGATCTGTGGGCCAACAAAATATATAACAAAAATATAACTTTCATTATTATTGGCTTAACAGCAGAGGCCAAAATTTGGGGAGAGAGAGACAGGGGAAATTTTTTTGATAACCAGACTGTTCAAATGTAATCACTGAGTTTATTGATAATAGTCATTTGTATTTTAGAAAACTCACTTTAAATTATGGGAAGGGTGCCCTCCCCAACCGTCCATCATTGCTTAATAAGAAATGGATTCAGAAAACCTCAAAGTACTTCCAGTGTTGATTAGAAGAATGAAAGGTCGAGAAAGAATTGATAAAGCAGATAAAGTCAATTATCCACAATTGCCAAAACATAAAAAAAAGGCAATAAAAAAATTAAACCAAGCATTTGTTGCCAGCAGGTATAGCTATTACTGTCATGGAATATTTTGCCTTCATGATAAGTACAGTTAAGTACTCGTTTTGCCTTAAGTGCATTCAACTGTCCAAAGTAAGAGGGTCAGCCTGCACACAGCAAATGTCCTGTAGACCAATCTCAAAGTTCCCAATGGGAATACTGGACAGAGAATCCTCAGCCTGGCATCCCAGTCACACACTCCCTTCAACTATTACAAATGAAATGGATGATAAACTGACACATACAAAAGGATATCTTCATCTGACACATCAACTGCTGAAAACAATGATCACTTATGTATTCTTCTTCTGAAACCAAATCAAGCAGTAATACATCACAATAGCCTTTAACACTAAATTTTCATAGTTTCAATATTTTTCACGTCACCAAATCCAGTCATCATTATAACATGACATGCATCCCGTGGCACCAAGGCCTACGTGCTTTGCTCTACAACAAAGCTCCACTAAATACATTCAGGTAAGACAGAGCTTGGACTGGTTCTTTATGATAAAAATTACCAAAATCTCCAACCAGAATATAAATGGTGGTGGTCTGTTAAGACTACAAACACACAGATGCTGCAGTAATGAAAATCCCAGTGGGTATTATTTTTTCACATCTAATTATCCCATTAACATAGTAGATTAATACAACAGTATGTTATTTTAGTTTGCTTATATTCAACTCCTAAATTTCCTAAAATGTCACATAATCTTTCAGATTCTACTCGCATCATTTCCTAAAGATAATACGAATAAAATATTACCAGCCACCGTGGTGCACGTATGTACACGTATTACAAGTTACTGCACATCTGCACTGATAAGTCTCACTTGTCTTATTATACGCATGATATTAAACTATGAGTCATGAAGTCAATCAAATCCAATTCGATACTCTATTCCTTCTGCATTTCGAATGACACACAATAACATACCTTTGAAGTTGTTTAAAAACGCCTATACAACACTAAATCTCGGAAATTCCGCCGATCCCTTCGCTACCAGAGAAGCATTCATTCAATTAAACATAATAACAAAGGTACAATTTTCCTGCTTTCTTTCAGTCCATACGTTTTCGTAAGCAGGTCTGACGTCACAGTGATTCGTGTTTGCAACCGTGACGTCATATAATCTATTCATGACGTCATATCGATCCATTTCTATTTCCATTGAGCTTTTAGTATATTTTGGGATTGAAATGTCATTCCCTGTCATAGTTTATTATCTAAATTCCCTATATATATAGCCGTGGAACAGTTTTATGTAACCCGTCTGTTTTTCATGAATGATAAATGGAGCATCTTTTAAAAATGTTTTAATTGGCATTTTTTCAGTACAGTAAAAATATAGTAAATCGCGGACTCTGTCATACTACATTCGTTATGAAATAGTTAAAAAAAGTGAGACAATTTGTTATATTTTTTCTCCATTCACAATCAAGTAAAAAAAATATTATGTCCCATTCCCTCACTTCAAATAAGTTGCAATATCATTAAAAACAAGTAAATAGTGAAAACAGTGGTCTATCCTGTATAATTTTCATATATGCAAATATAAATGTCTATAAAGTCAGTAGCATTCGCAAAAATAATCCAGATAAAAATAGGCACGTAGCCCTTTCGTAGATAGAGTAAACATGGCCGAGGAGAAGGATAATTCGTACACGATATTAGAGTATATGCGCGACCACAGCGGCTATAAGTGTGGTTATTGTAAATCCAAAAATACAAATTTCAGTCATGGTAAGTTTCTTCTTAAAAGGAATAAGCCGAATGTAGCCCAAAATCTCGCTGCATATTTACAATAAAGACCGTAGATGTCTTGCAGCTGACATTTGACGGAAAGCTTTTGCTAATAAAAGCCTATATTATATATGCTTGTATTAGGCATAACGAATTAATTATTTTTTTGCTATAATTTTGTGTTGAGTAGTAGTAGTAAATGTGTAGATTTTTATATTGTAGAATAAACCAATAGCAATCGCTGATTTTATTTTAGAGATAAGAATTATTGCACCAATTGCAAAATATTTATAATGATTTATAATGCAACATGTTATGTAAATATGATATCTGTTGTTTTGGTTCAGGTATTTGTTGTGCACATAACTGATTCCCTAGATAAATATCAAGGTGTTTGTGGCATTGCCCTAGTTTATCACTAAGCATTCCCTGTCTGGAACTGTAATTTTTCTTATTGTACATCACATTGTTAAAGCACATCAGTTTATTATGGTAATTGGCATACATACAGACAATATATAGTATAAGAAGGAAAGCAAGTAAATATATAATGGTTGAACAACACACCACACCAGCAAAAAAATTATCTCTCTCTCTCTTTCTTTCTTTCTTTCTTTCTTTCTTTCTTTCTTTCTTTCTTTCTTTCTTTCTCTCTCTCTCTCTCTCTCTCTCTCTCTCTCTCTCTCTCTCTCTCTCTCTCTCTCTCTCTCTCTCTCTCTCTCTCTCTCTCTCTCTCTCTCTCTCTCTCTCTCTCTCTCTCTCTCTCTCTCCTTCCCTCCCCCCCTCCCCACCCTCCCTCTCTCTCCTCTCTCTCCTCTCTCTCTCTCTCTCTCTCTCTCTCATCTCTCTCTCTCTCTCTCTCTCTCTCTCTCTCTCTCTCTCTCTCTCTCTCTCTCTCTCTCTCTCTCCTCTCTCCTCTCTCTCTCCTCTCTCTCTCTCTCTCCTCTCTCTCTCTCACCTCTCTCCTCTCTTTCTTTCTCCTTTCTCTCTCTCCATTCTCTCTCTCTCCTCTCTTTTTCTCTCCTCTCTCCTCTCTCCTCTCTCTCTCTCTCTCCTCTCTCTCTCTCACCTCTCTCCTCTCTTTCTTTCTCCTTTCTCTCTCTCCATTCTCTCTCTCTCCTCTCTTTTTCTCTCCTCTCTCCTCTCTCTCTCCTCTCTCCTCTCTCTCTCCTCTCTCTCCTTTCTCTCCTTTCTCTCCTCTCTCTCTCCTCTCTCTCTCCTCTCTCTCCTCTCTCTCCTCTCTCTCCTCTCTCTCCTCTCTCCTCTCTCTTTCCTCTCTCTTTCCTCTCTCTCTTCCCCCCCCCTCTCTCTCTCTCTCTTCCCCCCCTCTCTCTCTCTCTCTCTCTCTCTCTCTCTCTCTCTCTCTCTCTCTCTCTCTCTCTCTCTCTCTCTCTCTCTCTCTCTCTCTCTCTCTCTCTCTCTCTCTCTCTCTCTCTCTCTCTTTCTCTCTCTCTCTAGACATACTCAGGTATGCCTTGTTACCATTCTGCAGTATTCCCAACATTTCATAGGCACCATGGACTCCTTTTATGCTGGGTAGCTCAGAAAAAGAAAGATTTCCTGCCTCCTCTTAGAAGCAAGGACAATAACCAACATTTTTTTTTTTTTTTTTTTTTTTTTTTTTTTTTTTTTTTTTGTGGCCTTATTATGATTATTACTGTTATTATTCCTATATTTATTTTTCACAGGGATGTGGGCCCATCAGATAACAGTAGGGGACTATCAGGACTTGATTGACCGGGGATGGCGACGGAGTGGCAAATACTGTTATAAGCCTACTATGGACAAAACTTGTTGTCCAATGTATACAATCAAGTGAGTGTCAAAATTTTTCAGAGCAAGATTTATTTGCATTTTGTTAGGCTATTCTCTAAATATGGATAAGGTGTGTATTTTGTTTTATTTTATTAGATAATTGAGTGAGTACTTTAAGATGTAATTAGGCCTAAAGTAAATATATTCATGATAACAGATGTGATGCAGTGGAGCTAAAGTTGAGTAAGACTCAGAAGAAAGTTCTAAAGCGGATGCATCGTTATCTAAGTCACGGGGAAATAAAGAAAGGAAATGACCCAGACAACACTTTTAATAATGGTAAGTTGTGAGTTCAGAGCATGAGCTCCACTTTTTATTTTCTGTTTCTCTGTTTAATAATGTAGCAGTGCCTCAAATATTTTGTTCTTTTTATAAAATTTAAACATCTCATTCAGTCTTTGTAATGATACATTCTCTTAATCTTTAGTAGAAATCTCAGAAGATATAGGAGGTAATCAAGAATTTATCAAGCCTCAGTATGATACCAAAGAAGATCTCTCAGGTGTATCCCTCCAAATGCCATGTGAGGATGCAGCCAAGAGTAAGTAGGAGAATGTATTTTTAAGTTCATTATAATTGCTGGTGAATTTCATGTATTCATCTTCTGCTCTGATACTGAACTTGGAGAGTAGGATTTTTGAGACAAATACAGTTGCTTGAAACTGTGAAAAATGAGTTTCTTATATTATTTGTAGTATCCAATTGAATTGCTGTAATTTGAGTCAGTTCCACTTTTTTACCACAGTTTAAAGTAAAATAATTTTTTTTGTGCACAAATGTCTCTCATTTTGTTATTAAGACCTCTTATATATATTTTGCAGGGATATATCCTTTACTTTATTTTGTTTAGTTTATGCAAATTATTTAATAAAAGGTTTTTGTAACTTTCTTCCAGTTTCAAAATCTGCAACAGTTCATTCTAATAAATCAAGTGCACATGCACCTGCAAGAGTACCTGCAGAGGCCAAGAGTCAAGACTCACCTGAACTAAGTCAAGAGAAGAAATCCACTGAAAATAAAGGTAATTGATATGTTATTAATATTGTCAGCTTACTTGTCCCCTCCCCAACTGCAAAACCGGTATAATTTTTAAAGTTTCACTCTGACTAATTTTGATGTTGACATTTTAACCGATTAATGCCGGGGAAAATGAATTAAAAGATGGGAAAATGCTGTGCTCATTTTTTATATTTTTTGTGAAATGTCTCTGTACATGGATGGCTCTGCTAGTGCTTAGCCTTACCTGATTTCACCTTTCCTTGAATTGGTGTGGAAAATGTATTTTTTACTAGTGCTATAAATATCTATGGTGTTATTTTTATTATAAATATTATAATTACTATAATTTTATAAACATTAGTAGCAGTAAAATAAGATAGCGTAAAATATTTTTGTAAATCAATGAAAAGGATGAACGGGCGAGACAGGCAGTACTCGTAATTGGCTCATTGGTGACTTAGTACAAGTGTAGCTATCTATGTGTAAAAAAAAATTAAACAAGTAAACTCATAGTGGGCATGGCATGGACATGCGTGACATGCCTTTCGGCAGTGGGTTAAATGCTCGACTTCCACCACCTGAAAATGTATAAGCAGAGTGTAAAGATTAAAAGTTACTACAGTTTTCCCTCACATATGAATGGAAATAGGAAAAAAAATGCGATAAATATGTAAATAGAACACCTGTGAAGTAAATTTTACTTCATAAAAAAAAGACAATGATATTGGAGTTTACCACACAATTGGGGTCATTTATTTTTATCATTTTCATTTGCATATGAACCATATCCTGGTGGGGAGAGAATTAATCACTTTTTAAAATATCATGAAAATGACAGTCCAGATCAAATTGAAGATCCTGTGGTCATCCTTTTTATTGTTTTCCTCAGTACTCTGGAGGGGGGAGGGGTGTCTAAGTAAAAGTACTTTTTGTTCTCTTATGAAAATGATAAAAAAAATTGATGACCCCCTGGGTGGATAGGACTTTAGGGGGTTAAGAATAATATACTTTTTGTTTTATTAGTGTCCATATTGATATTGTGCTACAGAGGATCTATGTTACTAGAGAAGTTCATGTAAACATAACAAAATAAGAGAAGTTCATGTAAATACGATGTGCTACTTTTAGAATATTTCTTTTTACAGTATAATAATCTCCTTTACATATTTATATTGATTGGAAATAATGTAATATGTATGAGAATTCTTGTTTGTTTACTGGGACCCTACTTGTATACATTTTCCTCTACATTAGAAAAATGGCTTACTCGTATTGCTGTTGTTTTGTGGACAAGGCTGTCTGAAAAGTTTTTTTTATAAGGAGTGGGAAGCAGTGGAATTACAGGACTCTTATTTGTGCAATGTACAGGACTTCTCAGATGTTGCATTGTTTATTTACATGGGATAGGGTCTGATAGGGTCTGAAAATTCATGAAGAAACACAAAAAGTTGGTGGAAAAACTGTTACTGTGATAGGGCTTTAAGGAGCAAGGTCATTTTTACACAGTGTTCACAATGCTATCCATTTATTTATTAAATGTGTTCATAGACTATGATCCTTTATATAATAGTGTTGAAAAATGAGATCTCAAAATTAAATGAACACAATGTGAATAAATGAAGAGTGACATAAACATTGCATGTGAACCAATGTACTTGGAATAAGGAGGTTGCTTCTCTGGGAAGAGAGCATATTAGGAGTTGTTTCAGGGTCTTTTTTTCCAATAGAATAAATCTACTAAGAGTCAGTAAAAATTTAAATCATGCCCAAAGTACATATCACAAGATGGCCAGAAAAGCCAAGTTCTATAGAATTTTTTTTTTTTTTTATTCTAAATCATATTT
>NC_061854.1:10885487-10905487 GCF_019202785.1 Penaeus chinensis
AGAACCATCTATGTGCAGAGACATTCCACAAAAAAATATAAAAAAGGACCACAGCATTTTCCCCATTTTTTATTCATTTTCCCCGGCAGCATTGGGTTAAACAGGCTTGTATAGTAGACCTTGAGAGAGAGCATATATATATATTTATTTATTATTATTTTTTTTTTTTTACAACTTCTTGGAAGAATGCAGCCTACAGAAATTGTAGGTATTATTCAAATGGGGGGGGTGATATATATATATATATATATATATATATATATATATATATATATATATATATATATATATATATATGGAGAAGAGGTTTATGTTGATATTAGCTAGGGGGTGGAAGCTGATATAGTATCATTTTTATATGTGTATCATTCTTTCTGTAACATTCAGACACTGTTGTAGTCGTTGTGTAATATAAAGATTCTGTAGAATTAAGAAACAGTTGAAAGGAAGACAATCTCCTTAACATAAGAAATGCAAGATGCAGTTAATGGGGCCATCCATCTTAAAACTGCAACATTATGTGACTTTCTCTTCCACTCACTTTTTTTTATTGAACATTTCCATCCTGTAGCATTCACCTTACTGCCAAAGGTTCTACTGACTACACTGAAATGTATTTTGGGAAATGTGTACAAGCTTAAATATATAATGCCACTTTATGATTCATGTAGTGAAAATTACACACAATAAAGGAACAGACCTCAAATAGAAAACAAAAATGTAGGTAAATTGACTCTTCCTTATTTTCATGTTGCTTTTTAGTGAAGCCATTATAGCCGGGTACCTCACTGCCTGCATGTGGCCCAAAATCCTGGCAAATGCTCACTTGAGTGGTGTTTCTCCTGGGTGTGTGGCTTGTAGGCCTGGCCCACGTGAACATTCTTGTGCTTTGTCAAAACCCCTTGACTCCCTTTGGCAATGTTATCTCTGTTTGTGCATACCTATTCCAAGGTATATTTATTTATTTATTGAAATTTTTCTGCTTTGTCAACAGCTAAGGTCATTAGCAGCATATTCAAAATGTAGCGATAGTATGAGGCTTGGGGACAAAGCCCCCAGGTAAGGAAGTAGCGAAAAGCGTTAGGAATGAGTTAATGCTTAGGGCAAAGTTACAATTTGAACAGTACTAGAGGGTAGTACAGTAGTGAGAGGGGGAGCTGATGGGTTATATCATAAGGTAGAGGTTGTTAGGAGTTAAGGGAGGAGGGAGCATTATAAAAAGTGAAAAGGACATGTGTTAACAATCAGGTTAAGTGGATAGAACAAGGGGATAGAACAGAGATCCAAGGCAGGGGTGATCCCCTACATTGGGCCTCAGTCCCCATCATCCCCCCCCCCACCATGACAACAATAAGCAAGGGATGGGGGTGGGGGTCCAAAGTATATACTCATTATTCTATATGCTTTATCAAGATAGTAATGGACTTTTCCCAGCTCTTCCCAGTTTTTCTCTTCCCTTCCCTTCCTTCTTTCTCTATTTCCCTCCTTCCCTGCCCTCCCCTTCCCTCCCTAACCGACCATATACGGTTATATTTTTAATTTATAAATGTCTTTACCTCTTGAAAATTTAGTGTCTGGACACAGAAGACAGCAGTAGGTTTCACTTTTTCAGTAATTTTCAGTTTGGTACATTCAGTTATATGTTATATTTTAATTTCAGCTATTAGTTCAATTGCTTTTGATGACACCATTTCCCAGTGGCATAACCCATTGACTGCTTACTGTAACCCATTGGTGACTGGGGATTTTTTTTATCACAGTTGAACAAATAATCATAGATAATGAGTGAAGAGTTTATGACTTCCTGACTATATCCCAATCACCGGAATGGGATTTCGTATGCACTAGTACAAGATAGGCCATTGCCCAAGCACAGAGCTGCATGCACTAGGAAACACCCATCCAGTTTACAAAAAATTTCAGCCATCAATATTGTGGCACATAAATTTGTAAAATATATATGGATAGTAACTTTGCTAATTGATTATAAGTCTTAGGTAAAGAGCAAAAGTACATTTCAAGAATTTTTCAAATCATGAAAAAAGCATTTTGGAGATTTTGTAAAAGCACAAGAAAGGTTGAGAAGATATAAGCTTACATAGTATTGAGACACCATAATGATATACAAGATAAACCAGAAAAGAGTGTTTATTCATTATATAAAATACAATATGGTGTGTGTGTGTGTGTATATATATATAATATATTCCATAGGTAGAGTTCCTGTCAGTTCTTGATATATACAGTAAACTGTATTGCATTATACTTCCACTTTTGTTTGTGAAAATCTGTAGAAGAGGAGGCTACGAAATCTTATAAGAAACTGAATTATTTCTTCTTCAACTTCATTTTCTTGTGTTCACTCTCTTGCATTTGCAGGCCTCCCATGATCTGTCCAACCTTTCGTTTCCGTTCAGCATCACTGAAAAGAAGAGTAATTTGAATGATATAATGCAGCTTTTTAGATTATATTATTTAGATAATCTTATTTACAACTGATGCTGATGTAAAAGAGAAACCCAGTGGGAAAGCTCATACTGGTAGATAATTTTATAAAATATATAATGGCCGTAAACTATTTATACTTTTTATGATTAATGTTGGTGAGCCAGATTTACTGATCTTTTAGAGTAAAGTAATGCAATTACTGGATCTATTTTACAATATGGTCATATGGGTGGTTATTGGTTGAAAATAATAAGGGAGTACATATTCTTCAGCAGACACAATCCAAGATATATCTTACCTTGCAAGCTGTTCCTGCAATTTCTGTCTAGCTAAGTATGCAGTATCTTTCTCAATTTCTCTCTTCACAGCCTTTCTTTCTCGCTTCAGATTATGAAGCAATTTCTGATGCTCCAGCTTTTCCTTGGAACCATGTCGTTTTTTGACTCCTTCAATACTGCAATAGATTGAAAATTTTATATCTAAAATCTGCAAAAACGTAATTATACATCTCATAATTTTCAAAACTGTATCACTTAAGTCCAACACTTAAACAGATATTTAACATACATCTTCTCAAAGGCCGGCTCAAACATTGGTATTGATTTGGGCCTTGCGTCTTCCTTGACAAGGGGTTTGCCTTGGGCTGGCAAGGATCTAATAGCTTGGCGCAGACCTTCAACAGCCTCTTGTACACTTTTAGGGAGATTCTCTGGAACCAAGCAATCCAGCAGAAGTGTGGTTGGTCTCATAATAGCTCGAACAGATGCAAGGCCTGACCAGCATTTACACACTTCTTGTAAGAGTTCAACCGTTTTCTGGAGCACATTCATTTTGAAGTCATCAGTCATTTCCTCGTCTTTTTTATTAATACTTGCAAATGTAAGTTTACTACTTTCAAATCTGTAAATGAAATACATTGTTAAATTAAGTAAACATAGTTTGTATTCAACTTTAGTATTGTCATCAATAAATTGCATTGCATGTTTCTGAGTATTGTACTACAACACAATACTCTGCTCCAGGAACTGTAATCTCAAGAAGCAGTCCAAAATAGAGCATGTTCGATAGATACTTAAATCAGACCAAAAATAAACCCAGAAATATGATAACATGAAAAGCTTTGAGGGGAAAAAATTACTTCCTAATAATGAATATAACAAAACAACAAATGAACATTGCAAGCTGTTGCTTACACTGTAACAGGTGCCTCTGGTACAAGAAGAGATGCAGTTGGCCCTATGCACTTGAAAGGTGGTGTGATGGGCAATTTAGTTTTGTTCTTCATGGGTAGTGACATAAACAGTAAACCGTTGAGAACATTTGTCAACTCGGGCATAAATCTTTTAGACCTGCTGACGTACTGTAAAAAAAAGAGATAATGAAGAACATGCTTAGCTACAGGAAGGTATCAATAACTTCTTAGGTCTCATCCAAGTTCTCATGCCTTATGAAAGACCTTAAAAATAAGTGATAATTTTTATCTAACAATTTTTCTCCTTTTTTTTTTTTACTATTATAGCCCCTTTTTAGGAAGACTAGGCCTATACATATTTCTATATACAAATTTCTATAGCTAGCACAAAATCAGGAAGTGACAGACCTTATCAAGTGAATTACTGTGCAAGTACTGTAATGTTATTTACCTCATACGCAAGATATGCTGTGAATAAAGCAGCATTAACTTCTCTTCGATTTGAGATTTTGCCTTGCCCAAGCAAGTGACATAAGAAAGCCATGACAGGTGTCATGACAGGATGAATAAAATCAGATGATGGGAAAAGCATTCCAGCTATTTTCAGAAACACAAACTGAAAGTTAAAAGTAATAATAAATATAAGTATATATCATTTGTAGAAGAAAAAATATTTACATTATCATACACCTTTCATTACAAGTTTATAACCTTTCAATCCTCCCCCCAGAAAAAAAAGGTATAAGCTCTCTCAACTGGCAAATTACAGGCTTGCATCACCCCCCCCCCCACACACACACACACAAATAATTTAATGCATACCTATTAGTGTAATACACACACATTCTCAAGTATACATGACAGTACACAAATATACAAACATGCACAATATATTTGGCTTGTTTTGAGATTTAGCAATGTTCCATTAATCCACTGCTGGCAAGTGGAAAGTACATACATGTTATGGCAAGACTGGACATACTGTATATATTCAGGCCACACATATTGAGACTGCCTACTGCCCTGAATTAGGAGCTACAGCCCCTCAAAAGTACCCTAAGTCATACTTCAGCCTCATTCACTGGTGAATGAGGCTGTAGTATGACTGTAGCATATACAGTCATATGCAGTAGCATATCCGATTCACTGGTGAATTGTAAATGCTACACCCAAAATTCTAAAGACTGGGGAAATTTTGTTTCTAATCTTTCCCTCAAGCGGTTGACTGTGCATAGCACCTAGTGCATGGTGCATTAAAGTTCCACTGATATTTACATGACACTTTAATGTCATGTAAACAAAAATTCAAACACAATGACAGATGAATCTGTGTATACTTACTGTATCACCCATAGGATATCTTTTGAACTTATATTTTGAACAGTCTCCATATTTTTCCAACAGCACCTGAAATTTATTTAAAGTATTATAACTTGTACTACAATATTTTCCCATAACCTTTTTTTTTCAAAATATGTGCAAAATTTAATTTAACATCTATTTACACAACCACTTCATAATTTACCTGTTTTAATGCTTTCGCTGTATTTACTTGGGTAAACTGGGTAAGACCATAAATATGTTGAGTGATGCAATCCACATACAAAAGGGGTGACACAGAGTCCAAGGGAGAAGTACCATCATAATCAGCTAAAACATTCAATGTCTGCAAAAGTATAAGTAATATAATAAGTATAAGTAACTGTATAACACCATAAATTTTACTTTTCCTGATTACTTCATATATAACAAAGTAATAAAATACATCAGCATAAACTATTAATAGTAACAAATACAGTACTATTAATAAGAACTGCCATAACAATGATAAGAACAACAACAGTAATAATAATAATAATGGCAATGACAAATAATAATAATGACAGTGATGATAATCACACAATTAGTTATAATTATAATGATTATAATTTTAATAAAAACAACAAATACTAATTAAAAAAATAATAATGACACTGACAATAATAATAATTAAAATTATAATTATAATATTATTTACTCTAATAATATAATAATCATAGAAATATCTGACAGCAATGATAACACTAATACTAATGAAAATGATGATGATTAATGATGGTGATGGTGATGGTGATGGTGATGATGATGATGATGATGATGATGATGATGATGATGGTGATGGTGATGATCATGATGAAGTCATCATTCTTACCTGCAGAAGATATGCACATAAGTAATCACACTTTTCCTTATTCTTCCCTCCAAGTTTGGGATGATTACATGCAATCATTCGCTGTAAGATAGTGTTCACTTCTCCTGGTGAGTGATTTTCTAACAAGGCCCAGAATGCCTCATAGTCTTGTGGCACTGAAAACAACAGCAAATATATTACTATCTCTACCAAGCACTTACATGATAAGAAAACTTCATACACAGCAACAGACAACACATTTCAGAAATAGACAACAAAAATATGCACCTGGTGATGCTTAATGTTTGGAACTACCTATAAGATTAATGTACATGGTGCAATTATTGTATTGTCTATTATAATAGTTGGTACAATTACTGTATTGTCTATTATAATAGTTGGTACAATTGTTGTATTGTCTATTATAATAGTTGGTACAATTATTGTATTATCTATTATAATAATTGGTGCAATTATTGTATTGTCTATCATAATAGTTGATACAATCATTGTATTGTCTATTATAATAGTTGGTACAATTATTGTATTGTCTTTTATATTAGTTAATCCCATACACCCTCTGCAACTGGCACCTTCAGTTGAAATCTAAAGAGAATTTATGTATAGGTCTAGTGCCTAACAGCTAAGCTATCACCATGGTATTTTGTATCCCCACACAATGACATAAGAAATCAGTTTACTATTTCATTACTAAACAAAAATACTAAATATCTCTCTTCCCAAGTGTTCAAAACAGCCCTACCACTAATCTTGTGGTGATGGCAAGTTATAGCAGATCTTTTGTATATTCATACTGTGAATTCAAAGATTTATGATAACATAAAATTACTTGATTTGCATTAAAGGAAACAACTGTTACAAAAGATAATAAAAAATAAAATAACTTTTAAGTGGCCAAAGGGACTGAGTAGGAAAAGCAGCATAAGTGTATGCCATAGGCTTTTGTTATTACTATTTGTGTAAATTTGTTTTTGCAGTCTGTGCTTATTTACTATCATAACCAATATCGTATCATATATGCAGTCTGTAAAGGTAATACAAACATAAGGCACCAAATCAATCAGCACATACTATAATTTTTCAATAGGGTTTACCCCATATAATTACTTCTATATTTTTTTTTTTTTTTTATGCTACAACTGTAACTCTTAAAACACTTACCTTCAAATGTATATGGCAGCTCCTTTTTGGCTGCTTCCATCATTTCCTTCTTTTTAATCACCTCAAGTGTACCAGGCTTTTCTTTTATCTCTTCTTCCTCTTCTTCACTCTCACTTTCTTCTAAAATATCTGAGTACTTATCACTTTCATCATCATCATCCTCCTCTTCTTCTTCTTCTGCTTCTGCTTCTTCTTCTTCTGCTTCTGCTTCTGCTTCTGCTTCTGCTTCTGCTTCTGCTTCTGCTTCTGCTTCTGCTTCTGCTTCTGCTTCTGCTTCCTCTTCTTCTCCTCCTTCTCCTTCCTCTTCTTCCCCATCTTCATCTACTTCCTCTGAAAATGTATTCATACAATCAAACTTTTGTAAATTACAATCACAACTAATCCTGCGGATATAATGATTATCAACATTATTAGCATCTGCATCAACATGAAAGTCTACATGTCATCATAAAATAGTTAGAAAGGATTCATAAAAAAGATGGAATCCTATTACAAATCACACAAATAATATCTTACCATTTCCATCTTCAGCATCATCATCCTTTTCATCATCACTTTCATCTTCTGTTTGGTCTTCATCATCTGCTGTCAACATTTTACCATCCTTATAACTTAAGGGTACCTGGATATCTTTCTGTAATATGTACCTGTAAAGTACACATTAATTTAGTCTTGGCAAATCATCTTTAAAAACAAGTAGCACAAAAAAATTTCATTATTCATTATCATAATTCTACTTCAATTTTCCCTATAACAACTTAGTTCTTTCACATTCACTTCATAGCTTACTGATCATCTAGGTCATCTGCACTCCTCATTTTATTCACATCTTTTACTTCTTCTCCCTTCATCCGCCTGACACGATCTGCTTCCAGTTTTTCAAGTTTCTCTCTCTCTTCCTTGGCTATTTCCTCTGGTGTCTTCAACTTATCAACAGGTTTTGCTTTTCCAGCACGGTCAAATCCAAGCTCTTTAACGAGCATATCATAGTCTCTAAAGGCACTTTTTGTTTTAGCCTGGAATGTGAAAGAAATCACGTGAAGTTATTATAAAATTCACCGAGGCAAAATACTCTTATAAACAAAGCATTTAACTGACATGACATATTTCAAAAATATTTCAATTAAGAATTATCAACATGATAATCTTACTCCTTACAAAAAAATCTTTGGAAGTTTTTGTGGCATAAAAAAGGTAGATGCTAAAACTGTTAACAAATAGTTGCTCTCACTTACTGCTTGTTTGTCCTCATCAGTCATTGCATAACCAGCCATTATCATCATGAAATTTTGTAATTTGGAATCAAGGTTACTGACAGCTTCATGCTGCTCCTCTTTTTCCTTTTTGAACTCAGCCTTTTTTCTTTTTGACTCTGCTATGATTTCATCAATCCATTCTTTTTTGGTCTTGTGTTTCTCAGTATCACCTTCCTCATATTCTCGTCTTGTCAAGAAACCACCAAAATGTTGTTCTTTGACAAACTGAGCTGTTGGGCAAAAATATGAATTCATTATATGATTCCTACCAATACAGTTTTACAAAAAGATTTATATGAATTCCTTTTCCAATGAAGAATATAAAGAAAAAGAAAAACAACAAGTGTAAGACTAAAAAAGGAAAATAATGATTAATGGTTAGAAGAAATAAATGTGCTAAATAATAAAAGTATTGTGGCAAAAACGGGTGGAAATGAGTTAATGATCAGGATAAGATGTGTTAGGTGTCAACGGTTGTAGAACGTTGTAGGATAGAATGGTAATGAAAAGTGTATGAGGGGGAGCAAATGGAATACAGTGGAGATTTGTAAAAGGGGATGGGGTTAAAGATATAGGGCACTGAGATCAAATGGAGAGTATGTGTCTGAGGAGGGGAGTGTAAGACTGCATGAGGAAAACTGCAAAAGAGCTATTATGAAAAAATCATAGGGTAATATGCTAAGAAACAATAGTTGTAGAAGTAGGAGAAGAATACTGAGAATGAAATAAGGGAACATTGGAAGGTGGTGATGTATTGGGAAGAATGTGAGGAGGGGAGAGATCTGGAGAAGGACATTGTTGTGACACAAGGGTGGCATGTGAGCATCTAGGTGAGAGTGGTAAGGATAATTGGGAAGGAAGGGGGAATGGTGATGTACATGTGGGAGGAGAGGATGGGGTGTTTTTTGTGTGAGTGAGAGGAGGAGGGGTAGGGGGAAGGAGGATGGATATCAGCAGATACTTTGCATGTAGAGCAAATAAAGGGATTAGAGGGTGGATGAAAGAGTGGATCATTCTCTTGAGTCATGTTTATAAACTTTTGGATGTCTTCAAGACTTTCTAAAGGGGAGTTGGGAGGGGAGGTCTAAAAAAAAACAAAGGTTTTCTTATGTAGAGGAAAAGAAAGAATAGATTTCCAAGGAGCAAAGGGAGAGGTGGGTGTAGGAAAGGATGTGGTGAATTATGGAGTGGAAAGTTTAGAGTGTCTGGTCCTAGGGTAAAGTGAGAAGGAAGAAGGGGAGGGTAGGTACCAAGGAAGTGGTAGAGGGTAGAGTATCTGGATTTAGACTGGAAAAAGAATTTGACTGGGGGAGAGAGGTAATAGAGTTATGTTGGTTCGGGGTAGAGGGAAGAGATATTTGGGGAAATGCTGAGACTTCTTGAGAAGATGTGAGGGGAGCGGGTGAAGTCCAGTTTTGGAATAGATATAAAGAGAAAACCTTGTCGGCGTGCTTCTTGTCTGGCCTCACACAGAGCGAGGCCTAGTTTGAATCTGAGAACTGATCGAGCTTGTAGGTTGGGCAGCTCCTATAAAATACATCATGGGAGCCACCACAATTGGCACACATGCATGACTGAGTGGAGCAATTTGAACAGTCATGACCAGGTTGGGCACATAGAGGACAGAGGGCTGTGGAGCAACAGTTTTTGGCTGGGTAGCCAAAACACCAACATTTCTGACATTGACTGGGAAGAGGTCGATATGGTCGGACAATGCAGGGCACTCCACCAATATAAACTTCATGGGGGGGGTCATGTCTACGGACACGAATCTTGGCAATATTGGTGTAGGACTTATGTTGGCCTCTGGGAGAAAGAGCTTAGCACTGGACTGCCACTGCATCATAGTCAAAAAGGCAAGTGAACAAGTCTTTTTCTCAGTCTGATCTCTCCTTGTTATAGACACGACAATCAGTTGGAGAGACAGAAACAGTTCTGGTACAAGAATTAAGGGAGGAGTGAGATTGGGAAGGAATGGGTTTTCCAGTGAGGTCAGACAGGGTATATAATGCATGAACTTGGGACTCAGATGTAACTGTGATGAGGCGTGAACAATTGGAATTTGCTGTAAGAGTATGGGGCTGTAGGGGGAATCACAAAGAATTGATCCCACTTGGCTGAGCCAAAAAGGGTACTCAAAGGTTTACAGAGGTGGAAGCAGTAGAAGGACGAGGTCAGGAGGAAGATGGGGTGGTATGGAGAGAGGGAGGAGGACAATATGGAGGACAATAAGGATGAAGAGTAGTAATAAAGGGGTGGAGGTAGACAACAAAGAAGACTGTAGAAGATGGAGTGGAGGATGTTGAAAGAGAGGAAGGGGTGTATTCTGAAGGTTGATTAATGACCTGGGTGGAAGATTAGGAATAGATAAAGTTGAAAGCAAACACTGAGGAGGGGTATTAGTGTCAGTGGTCAGAGTCATGGTCAAAGGAGAGGCAGGGGACAGGAAACCAATGAAATAAATTTAGATAGGCTAGCTGATGAAGGGGTAAGCCTTAATGCCCATAATAAGGATAAAAAACCTTCATTATTGGCCATGGCAAGCCTGATATAAATGGGGAGAGGAAATGGTCTACCTCTCAGAGTCCTCATGAGAGGTAAGGGCTGGGCAATTAATCAAGGGAATACCGTGCCAATGGCTCCCAGAGATCGTTCATGACTGACACTAATCCAGCCTTTCATCCTTTCATCATGGCTCTCACATCTTAGGAAGTGGACAGAAGGGGATGATGAAGAAGAGATGGAAAAGAAAAGGGGGAGAAGAAAAGTCATGCAAAATTAGTTGAGGCAAGGGCTGAAGTCCAAGGTTGGGGTGATCCCCTACATTTAGCCCTAGTCTCTGTCTCCTAAGCCCCCAAAACCAACAACGAGCAAAGGGATTAGGGGGGAAAGGAAAAGAAACGAGAGTAAAAAGAATAATAAGCTATTTTTGTATTTTTCTTAACAAAACATCAAACCTACGGGGTACTAACCATCAAGTTTTCCTTCATCTTCATCATCACTGAGGCTGAGCTTGTCATTTAAGTTGGAGTCATTCAGTGCCAGGCCACCATGGGTCAGCTCTTCATCTTCATTCAAGTTAAACAATGATTTCTGCAAATATAATTTCATATTTTATTTATTTCAGGGTTTTTCAGATTTTTTTTCTCTTCTGCTCCTCTCTCTCTCTCTCTCCCCTCTCTCCCTCTCTCCCTCTCTCCCTCTCTCCCTCTCTCCCTCTCTCCCTCTCTCCCTCTCTCCCTCTCTCCCTCTCTCCCTCTCTCCCTCTCTCCCTCTCTCCCTCTCTCCCTCTCTCCCTCTCCCCCTCTCCCCCTCTCCCTCTCCCTCTCCCTCTCCCTCTCCCTCTTCCTCTCCCTCCCCCTCTATTTCTCCCTCTATCTCTATTGCTATCTCTCCCTCTATCTCTATTGCTATCTCTCCCTCTATCTCTATCTCTATCTCTCCCTCTGTCTCTATCTCTATCTCTCCCTCTGTCTCTATCTCTATCTCTCCCTCTGTCTCTATCTCTATCTCTCCCTCTGTCTCTATCTCTATCTCTCCCTCTGTCTCTATCTCTATTTCTATCTCTCCCTCTGTCTCTATCTCTCACTCTCCCTCTATCTCTATCTCTATCTCTCACTCTCCCTCTATCTCTATCTCTCCTGCTCCCTCTATCCCTATCTCTCTCTCTTAATCACCCCCTCTTTCCCTCAATTACCCCCTGTGAAGGATTCACTCTATATTAAATGGAAACTCTTAAACAAATTAGTGATCCGCCTTATACTTAAGCCTGCTCACACACGCACACATCAAAGCATACAACCATCTATACAAATATTTCCATTTGCAAACAACTAGATGCAAGAAATGTGAAATCCTTTATACCTTTCCAAACTGTCTTTTCTTCTCTGCTGCAATTCTAAGGGCAATTTTCTTCTCAGGATCCATTGCAGAATCATTTTCTCCTATGCGTCTGTCAACAAAGACGTTGCTCTTATTCCGAGATTTGTATTCCTGAAGTAGTGTTTTGTCTCTCTGGAATAAGAAAAAACAAGTAAAATCTAATCTTATCTTGTGATAACGATAAAATCAATTGGATATTCCAAGAGTAATTATCACTCATGCCCTGCTTGAGGACATGTAAACCTCACCTTCTTTATTGCTTTTGATCTTGCAACTCCTGGTAATCCGCGTTCAAATTTACTCCTGCGTCCCAGTACATCATGCTTTACTCGATTTGTGTGAACTTCAAAAGGGTTCAGTCTCTTCACCTTTTTCTGTCCTCCAAAGCTAGACTTTGATTTACCTTTTTTCCCCATTGTGATTCATAAACTGAAAGAAATCAAAAATCATAATTAACTTTACATACATATTATATATATGTTATATATATACTTATTTTGTGTGTGTGTGTGTGTTTTTGTGTGTGTGTTTTTGTGTGTGTGTGTTTTTGTGTGTGTGTGTTTTTGTGTGTGTGTGTTTTTGTGTGTGTGTTTTTGTGTGTGTGTGTTTTTGTGTGTGTGTGTTTTTGTGTGTGTGTGTTTTTGTGTGTGTGTGTTTTTGTGTGTGTGTGTTTTTGTGTGTGTGTGTTTTAGTGTGTGTGTGTTTTTGTGTGTGTGTGTTTTTGTGTGTGTGTGTTTTTGTGTGTGTGTGTTTTTGTGTGTGTGTGTTTTTGTGTGTGTGTGTTTTTGTGTGTGTGTGTTTTTGTGTGTGTGTGTTTTTGTGTGTGTGTGTTTTTGTGTGTGTGTGTTTTGTGTGTGTGTGTGTGTGTGTGTGTGTGTGTGTGTGTGTGTGTGTGTGTGTGTGTGTGTGTGTGTGTGTGTGTGTGTGTGTGTGTGTGTGTGTGTGTGTGTGTGTGTGTGTGTGTGTGTGTGTGTGTGTGTGAATTAAATAATCCATATCATAAAAAAGGAAAATCTACACTTGCTGATACATGAAATAATTGACACAGCCAAAGAATAACATAACTAAGGCAAGAGGATTGGGAAATACAGCAATAGGGTGGGGGTCTGGGGGCTAAGTCCTAAGGTTAAGAAAGTTTTTGATTCATCTAGTGATGTTTGTGGATCTCCTCTTAAATAATATGTATATATACTTTTTTTATCATTTGCAATGGAAAACAAAAGAGATTCAGGCATACTACACCATGCATAACTGAAACAAGGATTAATAATTACAAGGATAAGCATGGTGTGAAAACAAAAAGGTTGTTGCTACATTTACAGTATCATAGGGCAATGTCTACTGACTATATTTCTAGGAGTTCTTGTCACATGTGTGCAGAGTGGAATTCTCAAACACTTCTGTAATCACAGTACTGCATCAGTCACTATACTGTTTCGTGCAGGGGGCTGAGACCCCAATCCCCGCCCAGGAAAGAAAAGATTCTTCCACATATTCACTGCAGGAGTGCATCGGGTATCGGGTACTCCCACATGTTGGTCTGCGCTCTACCCTGCCATGGGTAGAGCGAGGATTCCACACTGCGCACCCGCGACCAGAACTCTAACCTAAAATCACTTATGGGTAATATATCCACAGTCACTCAATTTATTACTGTGGACTCCAGTACACTAATCAAGACCATAGCGTGACTTGGCTTGTGTGTATTCAGAAAGGTCTGTGCTATCAGCGCATCTCTCACTCAAAAGTACGCCTTCAAGGACTTTTCTTTAACTAGGCATCCAGTTGCTTAGCTACATTATACTGAGAAACTAAAAGCATTTGACTTACAATAATACTATTGCTTTTCCGCCTATAACCCGCTCACAGAAGGAACATGTGCGAACACGACTTGTTTGTTTACCACTGAAGGAAACTACGGGGAAAATAATTAAAGGGGAAACAGACACTCTTAATAATAGCAAAGTAATGTTCACATATTCATACCATATAATGTTTTTGTATTTTTTGTACATATGAGTTAAATCAACTAATGGAGGCATAAAAAAAGCGATATATGTTTTACTTATGTGATATTTGCTCAGGTGAGGAATAGATAAATCATAAATCAAATCTAAAAAACATCAGTTACTCATAAACTATAAGACAAATCTTGCTATCAATCATAAAATGCCCTTGATTAGAGAAATATAATTTTGTACATGTAGTCCCCGCACTTTCCATCCGGCTAGTTTCACCGTAATTATTATACTTACGAGGTGTGGGAGTATGAAGTGCACGGAAATTAAGGATTCATATGGCTTTTTTGTGTAATGGCTTGGTTGACAGTTTGCCTTGTTCATATCAACCAATTCCCTGGGCATTTTACTGACAAACTTGAACGTATGGTTTATGCGCCAACCTTATTCAATCGACTATGTTACAATTTCTCTCGCTGGTGCTTTGATGCGAGTCGTTCCCGTTCGAGAAAGAATTTCGCCATCGAGCTTTCTCTGTGCTCTTACTCATTGTTCAGTCGCCTTCAAGTGACATTAAAGTATTTTCGTGGCCTGCGTCAATGTATTTTTGCAAGATGAATGTTTGCATGCCTTCAGGTGAATGAAGACAAACGAGTTTAAAGTTCAAAGGGTTAGGCCTCAAGTTGGGGCAATTAACTAGATTAATGGTATTTATTGATAATAAGTTATGAAGATCAGACAGACATAAGTGTTGTAAACGCCAAAGTATGGTATATCAATCAGTTGCAATAAGAAGCATTAAACCCCATTAAATTTACTTGTACGCAATATGTGAACTTAAACTAGGTTTTTTAAAGAAAAAGTGTTCTGTTTGCCAGTCTTTACCACAAGCACATAACTTATAAGACAGTGGTTGATTTGGATTAAACCACTTCAAACTTGAATTCAGCATTCTTAAAGGTATTATAGACTATTGATTGGAAGTGGTTTGTGGAAGTGTGTATGGGTCTATAAAATAAGCATGAGAGTCTAACTCTCTGGTGAATCATTGTCAATAAAGACCCAGTTCAAGTTCGATCTTGTGAGTACATACTAATGAGGGTTTGTAGGATTCTGCTCCGTATAATGCATGGAGGTCAATTTGACACCATACCACCTGGTTGAACTCAAGATTATAAATTTATTTAATGGATATAATTTAGAGAAGTAAGTCATACTCTGTTAGCCACAATGGGTGTCTACTAACATCTACTAAAAGTATAATATTTATTAGGTCAACAACATTCCTTCTACCCTGAAATGTACCACATCTGTTAGCATGCAAGTTGCATGTTTTTATTCATGAAATAGATGCTTAAACCCCTCTGTGACTTGTGCTACAGAATATCTCATATGCCAGTAGACAACAATTCCTGTGTTTGACTTCTCGGTCAAGTGAAAGGAACAATATTTGTATTTATTTACTTGATACTGTAAATGTTAACCACGCTGTTAACATCAGAAATACACTAAATTGAGGGCTATATAAAGAATTTTGCATGACATTGCCTGCTGGATTATACTAATGGATGGATATGCAAAATATCAGTATATAATGCTTAAGCTTTCAGTTCATTAAATGTTATGAATGTTTATACATTGATGCTTTATGTAATAGGATTATATGGCAGTCAGTCATTTACAGTTGTTTATTCAAGCTTAAAATTAAGTTATAACAATTATTTTTAAAGTGTGTTACATGATGTTGGAATGGCAGTCAAGTGTTTTTTATCCATTTTTTTTTTTTCTTTCTTTCTTTCTTTTTTTCTTTCCTTTTTAGGTAGTATCCATGTTAGAATATTTCAAATAAGTATTTTATAAGACTAAAAATTAATGAAGATTCAACTTTATTTATTTTAACATACTGATATTTGTTCAGGTCAACTCTTGATATTTGTTTTTTATTTCAGTTTTCTTTTTTTTTTCTTTTTCTTTTTAAGGAATTTTAATTTCATCTCAATAAATCTATTCCTTGGTTGTTGTTTTTTCTTTCTTTCTTTTTGACAAATATCCTTAGAAAATAAGAAGTGTGATTAATAGGCTGTGAAGTATTATAGATAGTTTAGATTTTGGTAGATGTTTACAAGAAATCAGTCCATTAAGCTTTTGATGCTTCAGCAAAGACTAAGAAACTACTTCCTTGTGTATTCTGGCATAATAAAGCATGTAGACCTTCTTAGCCACTTTTCATAGAGTAATGAACCAATCCAAGTTTTTCCAAAATAGTGTCAGGCCACTTTCTACTTTAAGATTGTTGGCAATCCATCACAGATTACAGTAAATTTCCTGTGCATAGAGAAAGAATTTGGCCAATATGATTAGGAAAGAAAATCCTGTTTTGAAAGGCACTTTAGGTGCCTTGTAAACATTTACTGATAGTATCAGTCAAGATAGATAAATACTTCAAGAGTTCAGTAAGTCTTGGTAATATAGATATAACTAGGCTACCTACTTTCAGTACATGTAGCATTACATTCTTTCCCTGAAAAAAAATCAAATATTGTAAATATGCTTGGGTTCAAGAATCATAAATTTTAGATTGATTTATTTATATCATTTTTCTCATCTTCCTTTGCTTTTAATGTAATATTCCAAATACATTCATCAGAATTATCAGATGAATAGGCTGTTCAGAACTGGACTGCATCAAATATGGGTGTGACTTGCTTGCTTCTAGCAGTCAGGTAAAGGCCAGCTAGCCTCTAAATCCAATATTCTGGCAAAAATAGCAGTTAGATAGGTCCCTAGTTTGACAGTCAGTTGCCAGATGGGTCTCCTAATTCTAACTTGCCAGAATATAATTCTGGAGACCAGAACAATCACAAATTATAATTTATCCTGATATACATTGATATAACATGCAGAGTAATGTTCTTTAATGTATTTATATATCTTGTATTATTATGCTGGACAATAACAATAAATTTTGATATTGATTAGTTCTTAAATTCATTGCTTATGATATTTGAATATCTAATGATAGAACTAGCAAATTTCTGTTACAAATTAAAAATGATTCTATGGATACTTTCACCAGGGTTAAAAGACAACAACTAAAAGTATTTCAGCATATAGGTAGTACTGATAAAGGAAGCATTTATCTTTATAGGTCCTTACGTCATTGCTTACTGTACAAGTTTTGACAGCTGAACTTGTGGTAGTGGAAAGTAGAGCTGTACTTCAATCTGTAACATTAATTCAGAAAATCCATATATTTTTTTTTTTTTATATATACTGATATATATATATATATATATATATATATATATATATATATATATATATATATATATATATATATATCTCAGCCAACCATTTGCAGGACCCATCTTGCCTGTAGTATAAATTATCTTTTGCAATACAAATTCTCTCTTGCTGGATGAGTGTTGTATGTTTAGAGGGCTGAAGACTTTTTGTCAAAAATGCATGAGGTAAAGTTTACTGGCTATTTTATAGAGAGGGCTAGAAGAAAATCCTGAGAATAGTGTTATCAGTTTGGCATTTTATCATTACCTTCTTGTTTTTTTTTTTCTCTCTATTGAGAAGTTTTGATACCATGTTAGGGTTTCATCATTTATCTCATTTTCTTGAAGAATATACATGATTTTCCTTGTTTTCTGATAGTTTTCCCTTTCCTGTTCATTTACATTTTCTTGCGTCACTTTCACAACTTTTTCTTCCTTAGTCTTCTTTTGTATATGGTTCTAGCATTAGCATTCATTAATTTCAGAATTATATTTCTGTTGGTGGTTTCATCCCTATATCTCAATTATTTTCACAATAATTATATTCCAATTATATTACAGGCAGAATGGCATCTGTAAGCCCAGAAGACAACACAGACAATGATGCAATGCCTAAAGAATTGTAAGTTTCAAGTTTTCTTTGTATTTGCCATCTGGATATTTTATTACTCATAGCTTAAATGAGCAATTTCAAGGGTAATCTTTAAACTCAGAATAAAAGATGCTCGATAAACATGTCTTTCATTCAGATTTATGTAGTTCAGTGACATTTTTTTCAACCTTTAAATCAAAATATATAACAATATAAGAAACAAGAGTGGATTATTTTAATTGAACTCAAGCAAGCTACTCAACAACTTTCCATATTTAGATATATGTACTTCACTCACAGCCATAATTGAACCTCGTGATGAATGATTTTTTTTTTATTGTCTTTCCATCTCATGATAGGTAATATAACAAAGAATCAAGCAAAAATATTGTATTACATTATTTAATTTATGTTATTTTGATCAGTTTTAGCAAGTGCATTCCTTGATTCACACGATAAAATTATGCACCGGGAAAATATGATTGGTATTGTTTTAAA
Organism: Penaeus chinensis; assembly: GCF_019202785.1. Taxonomy (NCBI): domain Eukaryota; kingdom Metazoa; phylum Arthropoda; class Malacostraca; order Decapoda; family Penaeidae; genus Penaeus; species Penaeus chinensis. The sequence goes on from NC_061854.1 coordinate 10,903,950, forward strand.
CCGTCCACAGAAGATTGTTCTGTTAGCTTTTTGTTAGACGTTACATTAGTTAATGATCTGACTTGTACAGTCATTATCATTCTTTGGAAATTAGGCCTAACATCCCAATTAAATCTGTATTTTTGTTTGCTCAAGAATTCTATTCTTTTAAGCATTATCTAAGTATCATACATATATCCAAACTTTGCAACAATCTTAGCATGTGTTCCAGGGCTGCTGAAAGCAAGCTGTATGTGGATGTTGGTATGGAATGCATACCCATTGTGTATCGTGATGAGTACAACATACGTTTGCTTGGCATGGAAAAACTGCACCCATTTGATGCTGGAAAATGGGGGAATGTTGTAAAAGTATGTTATTTTTGTTTTGTTTACCTGTAAGATATTTTAAATGTTACAGATAATTTAGATAAAAGTAAAGATGTTTTTTTTTTTTTAACACAAATAGTAATTAGTATATATTGTTACAACCACAGAAACTTTAATCTTTCTTTTATTTTCAGTATTTGAAGAAGAAGAAATTGCTGAAAGATTTAAAATTAGTGTGCCCAAATGAAGCCACTGAGACTGACTTACGCTTCGTACATACAGCATCATATCTTAGAAGTCTGAAGGTACGACATAAATGTTAAGTTTCAGATACATACAAGTACATTCAATCATCTCTGGAGAGTACAAAGTGAAATACTAATCTAACAGGTTTTATTAAGGAATGTATGTATTACATTTATAATGAAGAAATTCTTTTTTAATTTCAGCAAGATGCCGTGTTCAATCCCCCTATTTTTATTTCAGTGGAGTGTGAATGTTGCAAAAATTACAGAGGTTGCTCCAGTAGCACTTTTGCCAAATATGGTTGTGCAGAAAAAGGTATTAAAACCATTCAGGTAAGTTACTAAAGTAGATAAGGTTAGCAAGGATCTCTGTTTTGTTGTATTCAGAAGATTCTTGTTGAAGTGAAATTATTTTTTTATCTGTATTAATTTACTTTCCATCTCATAGCATTTCATTAGGATGCAAAGCTTAAAACACTCCACATATCAATCAGTCAAATTTTATATTTTTGAGGGGCAGACATTGAGACAATGATTCTTGTATATACATATTTTGTAACCATAACATTATTATCTGAAAGGTCATTATCTTCAATTAATTGATAATTTGACATTGGAAAATGTAAAAGTTATTAATAGTGTGGCCTAAAAGGGTGTGAATCTATCCCTGGAAAATGTCTTAAATACAGACATAAAAAACTTGCACCTTGTTTATTAGCTAATGTGTTTTGGGAATAATGCATTATAGTACTTCATAGTGAAAATTATAGTTTTCTCTCTGCTGAGAAGAAGGCAGTGTTGATAATAGCCAGTGCTAAACATTTATCATGCTCTTCCCATTAACCTAGTCAACTGCTAGGCACTCAGTGCCACTGAAGTGTGACTTTCAATAGCTCAAGAAATTATGTTAAGTATACCAAAAAGTAATGGTCTTAGCATCAGATTGTAAAGTGGTGTCAGAGTAGGCCGGGGAATACCCAGATTC